>NC_056731.1:169434999-169572499 GCF_019279795.1 Protopterus annectens | reverse complement strand
CCTTGAAGGATACCACACCAGTCTTGAGTAGTGTGAAGTTTGCTTTAGAGAAGTTCTTCACTATGGTCTTTTGTTTGGGGGATGTGGATTTCCAGTGAGATTAGTTTATGATCAGATCTCACCAATGAGGGATATACTTCCGTGTGGAGCATTTTGTCCCCATGTTTGTGACAATGAGATCTAGTATATTTTCTCCTCTCGTGGGAACAGTGACTAGCTGTTCCATGGCATTTGAATTTATGAACTCCAGGAACCGTTGGGCTAGAAAGTTAGGGCTTGAGTAATGTTCCCAGTCTATATTCGGGTAGTTGAAGTCACCCAATATGATGGTGTTTGGAGATACATTTATACCCTCCAGTGTCTTCAGGAAGGCTGTGTGGGGTTCCTGAGTTTGAGAGGGTGGCCTGTAGCATGCTACAATTTGTAGAGCAGTTTTGCCTATTGTTAGTTGCACCTGGATGGTTACCAACCTGGAGGTGTGAGTATCCTTTATGAATATGGATACACCCCTCCTTTTGTGGAGTGGTCCGGGTTTTGGGGCATGATATGAGGTAAAACCTAATAGTGCCGGGTGCTCTCAGGAGCCTTGAACCAGGTTTCAGTTACAGCACAGACATCGATGTTCTCCATACTGAGAAGGGCGCATTTTGAGATTTAGACTTCTGGCATTGAGCAGCATTACCCTCAATTTCTTCCCATTTTTGTTTTCTAGGGTGGTAGGTTTAGAATTTGAGCCTTGCCTAAAAAGGCACTATGGGGAGCCAATATCCGGAATCCCAGGGTGACAGGTGCAAAAGATCCCCTCATGCAGCGTGGCTTGTCAAGCATGTCATCCCAGGCAGACAGACACTGGATCCTTTGAATGACACCAGACATTAAGCCAATTGTTAAAGCTGATCATCTTGTCTCTATATTGTGGCATCATTCTTGGTGAAGGAAGGATACTGCTCAGGGTTAGGGTCATACCTGCCTGGGCTACATAATCAGAGAGCTCCTCTATGTCTCTTTTCATGCAGTCCAGGAGGCTCAGGTCGTTCACACCAGCATGGACAATGACTGTGTCATATTTGTACTTGCTGTGGAGTGACCCGAGTGCTTGTCCTAAAGTGATTCCACCGAAAGCTACAGGAAATGTATTTGTCTGTTAAATAAAATTTTATGAAGTCTTTTTTTTTTTTTTTTTTTTATTAAAATACATTTCAGATGTGTAAGTGGGGAGGGGGGTTTTATATTGTGGCATATGGCATATTCTTCGGTGCAGGTATAAATATCTGCAAAACATTTTTAAGAATGTTGCTATTTCAAGATTTTTTTGCATACTGTGTAGCTAAGGCCGTTATTACAGCAAGGAACTCATCAGGAAAAACAAAAGACCTGTTTTTAGTGTTGGTTCCTTTTTAGAGTGAGGCTTCCCACTGGCAGCAAATGATTTTAACACAGATTTTCTCATTACGAGGAAAGACAGAAGCCTTATTTGTGATTTGAGAAAAACTTCAGTATCTGCCCATTAATTTATCTGTGATGCATTTAAAGTTTGGTAGGGGCTTGTTTTACTAGTGCACAGGACAGCTAATTTTTATTTATTTATTTATTTCATTTTGTTTACCAGGGAAAGTCCGACTGAGTTAAAAAAGCCCATTTTCAGTGGTGGCCCTGGGAGAAAAGCTCCACATATAAAATACACAAACAGTAACAAGCAATAACAGTCGTTACATACATAAAATGTTATATAATATAATACACAATAGTGATAAGCACCAAAAGTAACTGATTTTAACAAAGACCTACAGGATAGTTAAGGAAATTAGAAATACCAAACTGATGAGTTAATAGTACATATCACAGAGAGTTTTATAGAGTTTTTAGCTACACTAGCCAGGATTAGTACATGTGCAAAGCCAAGAATCAGCAAGGAAGTTTCTAAGCAATTTTTTTGAGCATTTTGGAATTAGTAGTCATTCTGATGTTTATTGGAAGAGAGTTCCAACTTTTAGTTACCTAGTGGGAGTATAAGGAGTCACCAGCAGTGTTTTTTTTTATTTGGTTATCTGAAGTAAGCATGAATTAGATGATCTTGGGGAACTGCTGGTTGAATAGGGCTGGCGAATGTTTTGCAGAGCAGGTGTTTTCTCACCTTGGTAAATTGTGTTGTGAGCCATGGTTAGTTGTTTGAAGGAAAGTAGATGTGGGAGTTCTAGCCCGGACACATTTTTTTTTTTTTTTACTGTCACAGTGATGAATATGATTTTGGGAGTTAGAAGCAAACTTGGCTATTTTATTGTATTCAGGATTGTATAATATTCAGGAACTATTTTAAGGCTAACCTCCAGCTGTTAAGTGAGAACCTGGCAAAATTTCAAGCCCCTATAAACCCTGAGAACGCTTCTACCTATGCAGAACTGTTCACAGAAACCCTGTGCAAGCATGTTAATAGCTGCATAGAGGCAGCTGTACCATCCAGGAAGAAGTACAGAACTAACTCAAAAAACAAACCACCCTAGTCAAATGACAAAATCAGCCGGATGTATAACAGGAGGAAGAAAATCATAGCAAAAATTAGGATGTGCAGCACCCAGCAGGATGAAAGCACTCTCATTAAACTAAACAAACAACTCGGAGGACAAATAAAGTTTACCAAAGCCAAATTTGAGGTAAGTTTGGCCTCCAAGGCCAAGGACAACCACAAAGCATTCTTTAGCTATGCCCGCAACCTCAAAGGCAATACACAATTGTGTGCAGAGCTTATTGTAAATGGAGCTACCTATACAGAGCCAGAAGATATAGCAAACTTAAACCTTGCCTGTGATATAAATAGGACCTGCTGGAGAGAGAGATATGTATCCCAGAGACTACCCCATCTATGGTATAGGTTTCCTATTCATGTGAAGCATAGTTCCTCCCTAATCCAGTTTAAGTGTAACTTGGACAATTGGATGGGAAACCGGAAATTCATCCCTGGGTTGGCATCTGTGTCTCTGATGCAAACAGGTAAACAGTAAATAGTTCATCTCCCCGGCCCATGCTTACACTTATCAAGAGTATCAGTACTTATCAGAGATTTGGGATGCATGACTAGGCTTAAAAAGGCCCTTGTGGTCATTATCATAGTAAACACCTATGAACCTCTGTAACATTGCTCTACTTTTTTTGGAACTGTTTTTTTTTTTTTTTTTAAGATTAGTAAGGAAGCCGCGGTGGTGCAACGGTAGCATTGTTGCCTCACAGCAAGAGGTTCTCCCGTTCGATTCTTGGCTGGAACGCCTTCTGTGTAGAGTCTGCATGTCCTCCCCGCGGACGAGTGGCCTTCAAAAGACATGCATAGAATGGGCGTGCCTTCGCTGAAGGTTGGACATCAAGCTGGCACCTTGGCACCCGTAAAAAATCTACTGATAATCATTAGCAGACCGGAGTTCCGCTGTGGCGACCCCTAACCGAGAAAAGCCGAAAGAAGAAGAAGAAGTAAGGACTGGAGAAGCATATAGGAGTGGTGATATAAGATGAGTTCTGGTAATGGAAATTTTCCTTACTCATTTTACAGTTACAAATATGAGCATTCTTTTGTGATGTATTTGTTCATTTTCATAAGCGTTATTGTCATAAAGCAGTTAGTAATATCCCGTAGACAATATTTATTTCAGTGCATTTACACCACTTATGTTTTAATCATTTAAACTCCTATTGGATAGTAAGAGCCTGTAGTTTTAAAGTTTTTCTGCAGATATTAGAGAGGATTGTATGTGCATAAGTTACGTGTATTACAAATGTTTATTTTTATGTACAAATGTCTGTCAGCTTCTGTGGTTGGTGATTGTAGCATTTGAACACTTTCCCTGGAAGTGTGGTTTGAGTTTATTTCTTAAAATGGAAGTTATTTTGTAAGGTGGGAGGTAATTTTGACAATAAGTGGGGTTCTTGGCAGAAAATGCTCTTCTCTCAAAGTCTAATTTTTTTGTTTCCTGTAGTTAATACCATTGTCTGTATTGACTTCACTATATAACAGTATTGCCACCTCTTTAATTTGCTGGTTAGTATTGGACACTTATGCGTAGGAATAGGTCTGACTTTTTTTCCTGAAGGAGTAGCCATTAGACACTTAGAGAGGTAAAATAGTGCTGTTCCCTGTTTGGTTTTAGTAGTATAAATATGCAGTAGGATGTATAAATATGCAGTAGGATGTTAAAGTTATCACAAAATATAATCCAAAAAAAACTGCCTCGGTTGCAACGAGATGAAGAAAGATAAATTCCAAATAAGCAACTAAGTGCTTAAAAAAAGAGAACTTTAATTTAACAAATAAAAATAAATCGGATACATCCAGTAAATCAAGCGCTTTCATCTCCAACCATTTAGAGACTTTATCAAGACAGAGCATGCCCCAACTGCTAGTAAATTTATAATACAAAGTTAATTACTGAACCAATCAACATCCAGGGTTCATGAATAATTCATGAACAATGACTTCCTACAATTTACATCTAATAATGTCAAATAACCACACACAAAATATTCATCATCCTAAATATTACCCACTATAATACATATAAATACATAACTAAAAAAGTAGATTATTAAAAAATCTAATAAAAACTCAACATTTCCTATATGTTATCACAAAATATGACACAACAAGTGTATAAAATACCTGCGATGGTGGTGCTGCGGTCGTGTTGTCATCTCCCAGTAAGACGCTGTCCGGTTCGATTCTCAGCTTGAGCGTCTTCTACGTGGAGACCTGCGTGAATGGGCGTACCTTCGTTGAAGGTTGTGCGTCAGGGCTGGTAACTCGGCACGTAAAAATCAACTACCAATCATTAGCGGACCGGAGTTCCACTGTGGCGACCCCTAACCGGGAAAAGCCGAAAGACCCAACAAAAAAAAAAGTGTAGAAAATAAGATTAGGGCACAGAACATGATGTGACATCTGCAGATTCAATTGTCAGAATTCAGGGGAGTGCATGGGAGAGGTAACAGAGTTATCAAAGCTGGACGAAATTAGCAAGTCTTGTCAGCACATGGGCAGAAGTATCCGAAATAAGCGAACTGCTAACAGACTAGCTAGTAAATATTTTCTAAAGTCACATAGGCAATGTAGAGGTCTAATACACAGCAAAGTGTTGCCTTGACATCCCATTTGCATAGTAAGTATGTAGACAAATGTAAGATCTGCAGTGTTAAGCGTAATAGCAATGGAAATGGAAACCAGAATAGGGAAAAATAAGCAATCTGGTTGAGGAGGACCCAAAAGCTGTAACCTCACTCACTACAGCTTGTTCATGACTTTGTGCCAGCGATGGATAAAACAGGTTATACCACTAACCCAATGAAAGCCATAATCCACAGCAACTATAGATATGAAGAACCAAATTAAAATGCTGTATACACTGCTTGAAACACAAGACACTAAATTTATCTCCTTGTATTTCTCAGAACTATTACAGAATTCACCCATGCCTTAAATACCCACATCAGTTCCATCATGTGATCATTTAATCGCAAAGACATACAGACAAAATTGCACATATGGAAATATATGCACCAAAATCTTTATACTAAGCAAATTTGAAATAAACAAATCTACCTTTTGCAACACATTTGTACAAGAATGTAAAAACAGCTAATTAGAACTGGTTATACCAGTAGGTAAGCCCCTACTGAGCTGGAAGCCTGGAAGCTGTGCTCATCCAGTTACTTTCTCCTATAGTAAGCAAACACAATGGTACTGTGTGCATTTTTTTTTTTTTGGTGGGGGGGCTCTACAGTAAGTATGTAACAGTAGCGGGAAAGCCAATGATGACATGCAGCACAGTTTTCTAGAGGAATATCAAAGCAAGTATAAATCTTCAACTTTGCTGTGATTTTAGAAGACAGTTGTTGACAGTGCTGTGGTAGTAGCCACACAGGCCATCAGTTGTGTTAAACTGCATTTGCAGCTTGTGAGATTGCAGTTATAGGGCAGTGCTTCGAGGACCCTGCTATTGTGTACTGTTCCTTTGTATAGCATTTCCTGTGGTGAAGTGGCATGTTGCTTTTGTGCATTAAATACATTAAATAACTAGAAGTATTGACGATTGCCTGATTTTAAATGACTGACTTGTCTGTACTTTTGGTTTTAGTAATGCCAGCTTATTAACTAGGCTTGGCACTTAGAAAATCTCATTTTAGAAAAGGGTGTCCAAGACCTGTTACAGAAACTGGATTGTAAGTATGTAACTGCATAGTTTTAATAGTACCTTTGTAGTTTGTCTCAAATTCCTTTATAGCAGTGTGTAAAACATTTCAAAAGATATTGCATCTTTTGGTGATGAGGTAACGTAGTAATGAGCACAAGAAAAATTTATCTGAGTGTAAGTTCTGTTTTAACATTGAAGTACAAATATAATGAAATAGTACACAAAATTCATTTGGGTATCATGCTTATTTTTTAGGCTTAGGGAGAGATGTTATTACCTAGAAATGGGTAATAAATCTCTTATTTAGTAAGAATGAGTGGTGGTGTTCGGAATTAGTGTTGCACGCAGTCTCTTGTTGTGGGCAACATAAGCGATGGTATGCAACTTTTTTTTTTGACATGTGCACTTTTTAAAATATTTTTACTACTGGAATTACTGAACATTCTGAAACAGAGCACCAGAGCAAGAAACTGCTTGTAATGAGTAGGTGCCAGACTGCTTACTAGTCATAAGTACTGATGGCGGTGTTGCCATTTGAAACTGCAGAGGCAGCCTTTTCCTGATAATGGGCAATAGACAGTTGCATGTGTGTTGATTTTCATAGCGTAGAAGTTAAGTTTGGTGAGCTGGCAAAATTCTTTCTGGGTTAAAGTCACTTTTGTAAGACAGTTTAATAAGTTGTCTACATATCCGAACTTACCATTTTTAATGCCAGTAAGCATCCTAAGTACATATAATTTGCAGACTGAAAGGAATCTTTTTTTTTTTGCTGTTTATAAGGTATAGGAAAGAAGATTTTCATGCTGTAGAGTGCATGTGCCACTTTGAGATGAAGAATTAGCATTTTGTAAATAGACAGCAATGCTGAATCTTGAATGTGTTGTCACCAAGTTTGTAACAGACCTGGAATGAGTAACAAACCCATTACTGTTCTTGGAGAACAAGCGTTCACTTTTTTAAAAATTTACGTTTCCCTTGAGGCATCTTATCCCTTGACACTGTGTACTGAAAATGTTACAAAGCAGGGGTGTACTATCTCTATCATTCAGTGGTATTGTCCTGAAGTATACAGACAGTTATGGAAATTCTGAAGCCATTTTTCCTTATGCTTCATAAGCCTGAAGCCCCCAGTTTTCCTTATCCTGTATTGGATCGTAACTATCAGAAATGTAAATGCGGTGATTGCAAACCTTGCTGTCAGAGGTGATCAAGTTTACCCACACTTCACTTAAGAATGGGAGTAGCATGCTAGCATGCATAGGTGTGTGTATCTGTACTGGCTGCATATTCCCTAACTACCACTTTTTGCTTTGTCACCTTAAAAAGATCAAATTGAGTTCAATTTCCATTTCTTTTAACAGTGTTGCATAAGTCGGTCCTCTGCCCATTATGGAAACAAATACTTCTGAGACACTGTGGTTCTGAAAGTTGGAGGATGCTTTAAATGGATGTTGCTGCTGAACTAGAACATACTCTGTCGTCAGTGTGAAAGGCTACACTGAGTATCTGAAAAGCATGCTGACATCGGTGGTGACTGCTGCTGCAAGCATTTTTTACATGTACACTGTAACTTAAGGTTGTTTACTTTGAAGCTACTGTGTGCAGCTAATTTTGCACCATTGTTAGCAGACTGTAGTTCTGGCTTGGAAGTGTCTCCTTAAAATCACTAGGAAGCTTCCCTGTTAGTTGTAGTACATGACTGAAATCAGGGCTAGAGTTATACTGCCCATAGGTCCTGGCATGGACTAACCATAATAGGACACGCAGGACAAATAATTCCTGACGTGTTAACTATTGTGTCTAAAATACTGTGGCTTATGTACACCCTGCTTTGAAATTTGCTTCTTATGGCAGAAGGTAGTAAACAGAACATCCATCAGTAGGCATCCAGGAGCTGTTTTCCCTTTAAAAGTTGTGCCCACTACATTTATTCATCAGTCCAGACAGAGGCATAGGAACTCCACATAGGTGTAGTAGCAGCTGCAGTCCTCAAATCAGGTATAGGAATAGGATTAATTTGGGTATTCCATATAAAGGGGATGTTTGCAAGGTCTTTCTTTGCTAAGGCAGTAGCTTTACCAGTGTGGTACATGGAGAGAGAACCACACAAGGAGGTGGAAGGAAAAACTATCGGCAGCATGTACAGCCTCATCCTCAAAATCTGCAGCCATGTCTGAATAAACATCTGTAAGCAAAACCTCCTCTAACAGGGTTGGTCCTTTTTATTTGAAATCTTGGGAATGTGCAACCTGTTTTTTAATTTCTGCAAGTATTTAGGGTTTCTAGTACCATGATGGGCATGGCCCTCATTCCTAAGTCAAAGTATGATTAAACTTTATGAAATTAGTATTGTTTCAAGCTTTGTTAGCCAGAAGTGCTCTTCGCAGTTCATGGAATGTGCCCAGTAATAATGCCTTCTGCAATTTATAAGCAGTTACATGTATCAGTAACATGCAAAAGTATGATCGTAAATTCTTTCGTATAAGACCCATTGCTCCTCTTGACTACAATTGGAACTGTTTGAGTATCCTTCTTACACACTGCCCTCATTTCTGCCTGCAAATCCTGATATTTTATGACTTTGTGTCTCTCTGTACGCAAGACACTGTAGTCACTGGGTGTAGCAATTTCAATGATCAATGCCACTTCTGTCTTCTTTTCATGGACTATTACATCTGTTTTTCTCTCATCAGTTTTTTTGAACTATTGTGGTAATGGAAGATCCCATGTGTGATATAAACTTCATCATTTTTTATGATGCTTTAGGGCTCATGTTTCCAGTGTTTTTCAACTACTTCAGTGTTATAATGTTTACACAATCCCCGATGCAACAGTCTTGCCACATTTATTATGCCTTTCAGTGTACAGTCCTTCTGCCGTTAGTACATCACAACCAGCAATAAGATGTGCGACTGTTTCCAATTCTGTTTTACAAAACCTATATTTGTCTGATGTTCATCGTGTTACACTGCTGCAGTTATTACACTTGGGTTATCCTGCCATCAGGCGGTTCCCCAGTCGGCCTGAGTTCCAAAGTCTTGGTCCGGCGTCGGTTGCTGTCGCCTTCTCCCTGACGTCAGTGCGACAGGGGTATATAAGATGCAGCCGACGCCATTTTCAGTCTTTCTTGCCACGCGGTGCCCGAAGCAGAAGCAGTTCGCAAGTGCTGGTTGTCCGACTCCTGAGATTTTCATTCCGAATCCAGAACCAAAGTCTTCTACAAAGCTAAGTACCCCGTTGGGGAAACTTTTTCTTGCCTCAGACCGATGTCAGTAAAAGTTAATAACTGTATTTCTTGTGGGAAGCAAATACCTCATAAGGATTTCCACTCCTATTGTATTCCATGCCTAGGCCCAGACCACAACGTCACTGGTTGTCGGTTTTGTGCTAGGTTTAACAAGCGCACTATTAAACGTCTGTTTGATTTTGCCTGACATTATTTTGGCAGAAAATTCAATTACACCATGCCGTCGGAACTTCTGATGACCGGATTACATAAAAAGCGCAAAGACAGGCATCCGAGGCCCAAAACTGACGACGAGGCCTCTTCTAGGCCAGTCGCCGGTTCTCTGGTTTTCAGCGAGGCGCCTATGCAGCCCCTGACGACCGCTTCCACAGAACCACAGACCGCCTCTGACTCCTACGTGGAGCTGGCTGGGCTTTCGGATGCTCTACGTTTTCAGCCTACCGATACTAACCCCCCTGAGGGAACCGAAGTAGCTGAGCAATCCACAGTCTCAGAGGGTGTCTTCAGACCTACCCAGTTAACCATTAAACCCTCTGCTAAGTCTAAGGCCCCCTTAAAAACAAAGAAACAGTTACAGCATTCTCCAGGACAGGCTTCCATGCCTAAGAAACAAATGCTCAAAATGGCCGAAGACCTAATCACCCTGATCAGGGTGTCCCATCCCCCTCCTGATAAAAGGCCCAGACAGGATGCAGACTATGAATCTTCCGACCAGGTGTCCATTTCTTCAGATTCTTCCTCAGACCTAGGATATTCCTTACCCCCTTATGAGGATTCTGATGCTGAGGAATCAATTCCATCAGCCTCTCCGCCTGAGGACTACTCCTTTGGGGAGACCTTACATACCATGAGGGAGCATTTCCATTGGGAAGGCCAGGATTACTCAGAATCCAAGAAAAGGCTCAGAGACTTCCTTTTATTGCCTCAACACAGACCCCTTGCTATTCAGCCAGTGTTAGATATTGTGGATGGTGTGTACACTGAATCTAGCTTAAATCCTGACTCCTTACCTCCAGCACCAGTTAACCTGATCGATATTACAGAGTCCCCGACTCTCACAAATTTCTGTATAAAAGCCCTGTTGCTGACCCTGAAACTATCTCTCAGGGACCCAAAGGGATTAAGGTCTCCTCAGCAAAAAAAAAACAGTTCCCTCTGACAGAGATTCCAGAGCATTAGACAGATGGGGAAAGAAAGTATATACGTCTGCAACTTTAGCAATGAGAGCCTTAAATTGCCAGTTTCACATGCTAAAATATCAGCAATTTTTGATGTTTCAGTTGAAACAAAAGATGCTTCCAGATTCAGATCCTCCTAATTTTAAAGAAATGCAGGTTTTATTACATGCAGCTGAACAAGTGGGAAAACATACTTTGCAATGTGGGTTTGAGTCCTTAGAGGCCTCCTGTAGAGCAGCAGTTACAGGCTCTGTCATTAGAATGCATGCTTGATTAAAAGAACATACATTACCAGATCATGTTAAGGCAAAATTACTGGATGCACCTTTGCAGCGGGATGTGTTGTTTGGACTTAAGGCAGAGGAGGTATTAAAGAAGATGGAGGATGAAGCAAAATCTATGCAAATGGTGAAGGATTTCTTACAGGTTCAGCCTCCTCGTTTTAGCAGAAATTGGCCAACCAAGAATTGGTCCTCTCCAGTCACAGACAGATACAGACTTCCAAGAGTTAGAGGTCAAGCACAAGGTCCTTACAGGCCTCGACAATGGGGTACACCAGGCCAGAAAGAAGGGGAAGACATACCACAACCTTATAAAAAGCAGCCTCAATGACTTCCCACTACAGCTGCCAAACAGCTCTCTCTTGGTAGCCCCCTTAGGAGAAAAACTGGCACTTTTCTATCACAATTGGCATTGCATCACCAAAGACAAATGGGTTCTCAACATTGTATCTCAAGGTTACAGGTTCCACTTTCACACCTTGCCAAGGTTAAAAGAAATGCCAAATCTGCCACCAAATCAATGGGCAGAGGCTCAAAAACAAATTACAGCACTCATGGACATGAGACCTGTTCAAAAGTTACCACCACAGGAGCAAGGACAAGGATTTTACTCAAGACTCTTTCTGGTTCCCAGAAAGGACAAAGCCTGGAGACCCATTCTGGATCTTTCTTCTCTAAACACTTACCTGGATGTTCCGAAATTCAAAATGTTGACATTACAGCAGCTTCTTCCCATGCTGGGCAAGAAAGCTTGGCTCGTGACTTTGGACCTCAAGGAGGCATACCTGCATGCCCCTATCAGACAAAACTGCAGAAGATACCTCAGATTTCTAGCTGGTTCAATGCACTATCAATTCTCTGCACTGCCCTTTGGCTTATCTGCTGCTCCCAGGGTCTTCACAAAGTGCCTGGCACCAGTAATTGCATTTTGCAGGTAAAAAGGAATTCAAATTTATCCATACCTGGACGACTGCCGGATTCAAGCAGAGCGCAAGGACATTCTTCTAAAGCATCTGACGTTCGTAAAAAAGTTGTTAAGTTGCCTGGGGTACACAGTAAACGAAAAGAAATCAAAACTAGTGCCCACACAACAGATAATATTCCTGGGTGCCAGCTTGAACACAACGGCCCAAATGGCTTATCTCACACCAGACAAGCAAGGACAACTGACTCGATACTTTCAATTAATGGCAACAAAGACCCAACTTCCTGCAAGAAAAATTCTGCAGGCCTTGGGCCACATGGCATCTTGCATACTACTAATGCCATATGCCAGACTGCATATGAGGAAACTACAATGGTACCTAAAGAGTGTATGGTCTCAACACTGTCACAGTTTGGAAACGGTTATACCACTAATTCCTTGCCTTCAACAGAAGATGTTCTTCATCTCACATTGCTGCAGTCCTTACACTTGGGTAGTCCGCTGTCCTCGGTCGGCCCGAATATCAAAGGGCATTAGACTGACATCAGGACGCCAGGGTACAAATGCGCATGACCGACGCCATATCCTCAGTCTTTTTGCCGCATGGTCCGATGCAGAAGCAGCGTTGCAAGTGCCGCTCTGAAATTTTTCGGAGTTTCAGACCGAGTCAAAGTTGGAATATTTTTGTTTTTTCTTGCCTCAGTGGTTTACCGGATGTCAGAAAAAGTGAATAACTGTATTTCTTGTGGGAAACAGATACCGCATAGAGATTATCATACTTTGTGTATTCCTTGTTTGGGGCCTGGGGACGTTGTTGGGTAGCTTTTTGTGCTAGGTTCAATAAGCGCACTATTAGGTTAGATTGTGCCAGGTTAGTCTTCGGAAGCGGTGCAATTATAATATGCCGCCGGATGCTCGGCCCGCTTCTTCAAGAAGCGCAAAGACAAAGCAGCTAAGCCCAGGCAGGAAGAGTCGCCTGGAGGTGTCGGTGGAACCGGGGTTCCGCCGGAGGTTTCTCTGGAGTCCCAGGGGGAGACTTTGTTATTGCAGGATGTGGCCTCTCAGGAGGCAGGTCAGGCGGAAGGGGCTTCTCAGGTTACTGTACTCCCCTCCCTTCCTAGGGTGGTTAGGCCCTCTCCTTCTGTTTCCAAGGCTTCTCCCAGAGGCAGGCCAGGTTTAGCTTCTGTTGGTGTCACTCCTAGTTCATCAGGATCTGTGCCCAAGAAGCACATGCTCAAAATGGCAGAAGATTTAATTACTTTAATTAGAGGTTCTTTGCCCCCTCCTGATAAGAGGCCTAGGGTGGAACCAGAGTTTGGGAGTTTTGAGCAGGCTTCGATGTTTCAGAGTCTTCTGAAGACTTGCAGGAGTATTCTCCTTATTCTGATTCTGATGTGGATGATTCTACTCCTTCTGCTTCTCCTCCAGAGGATTTTTCTTTTTCAGAGACTCTTCATTCCATGAGGGAACATTTTAAGTGGGAAGGTCAGGACTTCTCTGATTCCAGGAAAAGGCTTAGGGAATTTTGTTTTACCCCAGCATAGGCCTTTGGCTATACCTCCTGTTCTGGATGTTGTGGAAGATGTGTTTGCAGAGGCTTCTCTTAATCCTGATTCTTTGCCTCCTGCTCCTGTTAAACCGGATAGGTATTACAGGGTGCCTGAAGCTCATAAATATCTTTTAAGAGTCCTAGGGCGGACCCAGAAACTGTTAGTCAAGGGCCTAAGGGTGTCAAGGCTTCTGTTGTAAAAAATCCAGTTCCTCCAGATAAAGAGGCCAGGGCTTTGGATAGATGGGGAAAGAAAGTCTATACTTCTTCCACCTTAGCTATGAGGGCTTTGAATTGCCAGTTTCACATGTTGAAATACCAAAACTATCTACTTTCTCAATTGAAGTCTAAGGTAGATGCTCTGAAGGTATTGAGTGTAAGGAATTACAGGATTTGGTACATGTTTCTGAACAGGTGGGTAAGCATTCTTTGCAATGTGGTTTTGATGCTGTACAGGCCTCATCTAGGGTGGCTGCCACTGGGTCAGTTCTTCGCAGGCACGCCTGGCTGAGGGATCAGAATTTATCTGACCATGTTAAGACAAGGATTTTAGATGCTCCTTTACAGTCTGATGTGTTGTTTGGGTCACCTGTGGAGGCAGTCTTAAAGAAATTGGAAGACAAGGCTAAGTCTATGCAGACTGTTAAAGATTTTTTGCAGGTCCAGCCTCCGAAGTTTAGTAGGAATTGGCCTACCAAGGGGTGGACGTATCCTTCTTATGATTCCCAGTCTAGGGGTAGATCTAGACATGGTAGGGGCAGAGCACAGGGCTCTTTCAGGCCTAGAACAGGGAGTTCACCTGCACAGTCTTCGGGTGAGGGCAGGGGTCAGTCCTTAACAGGCCCAATGACCTACCTTTTCAGCTGCCAGAGCCTTCTCGTCTGGCAGCACCTTTGGGAGGAAGGTTGGCACTTTTCAAGGAAAATTGGAGTTTAATCACCCAAGACAGATGGGTATTGGATATCATACACCAAGGTTACAAGTTTTATTTCCATACCTTGCCTCCTTTCAAAGGCATGCCAGACGTTCCTCCTCAACAAAGAATAGAGGCTCACAAACAAATTTCTCTGCTACTTCAAATAGGGGCCATACAGCCGGTCCCTCTGCCAGAAGTGGGCCTAGGATTTTATTCTCGCCTGTTCCTAGTACCAAAGAAGGGGAACACGTGGAGATCAATTTTGGATTTATCTATCCTCAACACTTATCTGGACATTCCCAAGTTCAAAATGTTGACGTTACAACAGCTTTTACCTCTGCTGGGCAAAGATCACTGGATGGTGACTCTGGATCTCAAGGAAGCTTACCTTCATGTTCCTATCAGGCCCAGTTGCAGGAAGTATCTGCTGGCTGGGACTTCACATTATCAGTTCTCTGCATTGCCCCTTGGCTTATCTACTGCGCCCAGAGTGTTCACGAAAGTTCTGGCTCCAGTGATAGCTTTCTTCAGGCTAAAAGGAATACAGATTTATCCTTATTTGGACGATTGCCTGATTCTGGCTCAAGGAAGGGGCTAACTTCTTCATCATTTGCAATATGTGATAGCAGTGCTAAGATGCCTGGGGTATTCTGTGAACGAAATAAAGTCCAGTCTAGTACCCTCTCAGGACATGTGCTTTCTGGGTGTGAGACTGAATACAGCATCCCAGATGGCCTTTTTGACCCCGGACAAACAAAAGAATCTTTCCCTTTACTTCCATCAATTGTCTCATCAGTCCAGGCTGACTGCAAGGACAGTCCTTCAAGCCTTGGGGTTCATGGCATCTTGTATTCTGGTGCTTCCCAATGCCAAACTGCATATGAGGAAGCTACAATGGTATCTCAAAATGTATGGACACAGCACTGCCAGGATATGGACACTGTCATTCAGATAATACCTTGCATTCAAAAGGAATTTTGTGGTGGGCTCAGGAATGTCACCTAAACAAGGGACTCTCTGTGACCGCCAGAGGGCGAGTCAGATTCTAACGACAGATGCCTCAGACAAAGCTTGGGGAGCTCATCTAAATGGAAAGTGGATACAAGACACGTGGCCTGCCAGACTACATCTACATATCAACTTGAAGGAGATGTTAGCAGTCCAATTTGCATTAATAGCTTTCAAGGATTTACTTCTTCCAGGGCAGGTGTTGATTCTAACAGACAACACAACTGTCATGTGGTACATCAACAAGCAAGGGGGAACACATTCTTATCCTCTATGCAGGCAAGCAATGATTTTGTGGGTGACTGCTCTCAGTTTACAGCTAAATCTTCAGGCAAGGTTTCTGCCGAGCACAGAACTCCTTAGCAGATGTGTTGAGCAGACAACTTATGGATCCCCACGAGTGGAAATTGGATCCTCATGTATTTCAGAAATTGACAGTGTCATGGGGAACTCCAGACATAGATCTGTTCGCTTCTCCACTAAACTACCAGCTGCCAAAGTTTTGCACAAAAAGGTTTCATCCCACAGCCTGGAAAGTGGATGCTCTTTCTTTCAATTGGAGCAATCTTCATGTGTATGCCTTTCCACCTCTGCCTCTCCTCCCAAAGGTACTCCTAAAGGTCAGACAGGACAAGCCAAAGATGATTTTAATAGCTCCAGATTGGCCTCAACAGCATTGGTACCCATTACTGAGAAGTAACCTCCATGGGATTCCACACCTGTTGTCTCAGGAGAACAGTCATTTACTCAATGTCAAACTTCACTCTCTTCACCTAACAGCCTGGCATATTCTGTTTTGAACCCAGGAGGGTCTCAACTTCCACAGCAAGTTTTGGATGTTATTTTGGAAGCCAGAAGGCCTAGTACAAGGAAAGATGAATGGAAGAGATTTTTATTTTGGAGTGCTGCAAAGGAATTTGATGTTTCTGAGCCTAATTTAAGTGTGGCTCTTCAATATCTTACTGAGTTACTGGACAAAGGTTTGTCCTTCTCTTCTATTAAGGTTCATGCTGCAGCAATTTCTGCTCACTATGACTGTGACCCACCATTGTTTTCTCATCCTTTGTTCAAGCAATTTCTTAGAGGGGCAAAGAATATAAGACCCCACGAGAGCTCCTACTCCTGCTTGGGATCTCAATTTTGTGTTGGAGAAACTCACTCTACAACCTTTTGAGCCTGCAGCTACTGCTGAGTTGAAATATTTATCATGGAAGACTGCTTTTTTGTTGGCCATTACCTCTGCAAGAAGGGTTTCTGAATTACAGGCCCTTATGGCAGTTGAGCCTTTCTTAATTTTCCATAAGGATAGGGTATCTTTAGCGTACTAATCCTTCCTTTATGCCTAAAGTGGTTTCTAGTGTGGCTTTAAACCAAACTATTCATTTGCCTACTTTTATGCAAATCCCCAAAATAAAGGGGAAAAGATTTTGCACACTTTAGATGTACACAGGCAGTTGCGATATTATTTGAGCAGAACTAAAGGGTTCAGGCAGTCTCAGCAGTTGTTTCTTTTGCTTTGAGTTCTCAGGGCAAGCCTGTGTCAAAACAAACTATTTCTAAGTGGATTGGGTTTTGCATTGCTTTCTGTTATTCCCATCATGGTAAGGAGATTCCAGCTGGGATTAGGCCTCATTCCACTAGGGCTACTGCCACTGGACAGCTTTTTAAGGGGTGGCAACTAAGGATATTTTGGAGGCAGCTACTTGGAGTTCAGTGCATACTTTCTCTAAGCATTATCACCTTCCACTTTACTCTAAATCTAGGGCTGGTTTTGCCACTGCTATTTTACAGGGCATTTTGGCAGCTCCTGCTGCTTTATAGTTTTGCCATCCTCCCTTTCCTCTGCTTTGGGATTCTACCCAAGTGTAAGGACTGCAGCAATGTGAGATGAAGAACATAGTACAGTTTTGTACCTACCATAAATGTAGATGTTCGAAGATCCACATTGCTGCAGTCCTCCCTCCTTCCCTCTGTAGTTAGAGGGGTTGTGTGGGTTGGGTTGTAAATATTGTATTTATTGTATATATTGTACATATTATTAGTGCAAGGGTGGTGGGTTGGTTGTTTGCTGTCTTTAGGTTTTGACCTTTCTTTTGGGGTCTTCTGACATCTGGGGCAAGAAAAGACTGAGGATATGACGTCGGTCATGCACATTTGTACCCTGACGTCCTGATGTCAGTCTAATGCGCCTTGACCGACGTCAGCCTTATACTTTGATATTCGGGCCGACCGAGGACAGCGGACTTCCCAAGTGTAAGGACTGCAGCAATGTGGATCTTCGAACATCTACATTTATGGTAGGTACAAAACTGTACTTTTCGATGGTGGGCTCAAGCTTGTCACCTCAATAAGGGGCAGCCTTTTACTCAACACACAGCCAGGCAAACACTGACAACAGATGCATCGGATTACACCTGGGGAGCACACATGGCAGGAAAATGTATTCAGGGTGAGTGGCCCACAGAGCAAAGGCCTCTTCACATCAATCAAAAAGAGATGCTAGCTGTACAAAATGCACGTATAGCTTTCAAGGACCTGCTGCATCCAGGACAACTACTACTAAAGACAGACAACACCACAGTTATGTGGTACATAAACAAGCAAGGGGGCACACACTCCTACCCCCTCTGCAGACAAGCCATGACATTGTGGAACACAGCTCTAGACTACCAAGTTCATCTGCAACCAAGTTCATCTGCAAGCGCAGTTCCTGCCAGGAGAGAAAAACACACTGGCAGATGACCTAAGCAGAAACCTCATGGATCCCCACGAATGGGAATTGAATCCACAAATATTCAGAATGATAACACAAAAATGGTGAAGCCCAGACATAGATCTGTTTGTATCCCCAATGAACTGCTAGCTACAGAAATTCTGCACAAGGAGTTACCATCCACAAGCATGGAAAGTGAATGCCCTCTCATTCAGCTGGAAAAACCTGCAAGTATGCACTTTCCCTCCTTTACCTCTCCTTCCAAAGGTGCTCATAAAAGCCAGGCAAGAAGAGCCAAAGATGATCCTGATTGCACCCAATCTTAAAGAACTCAGCACAAGAACCACCCTGGGATTTTGCCTCCAATCCCACATTTGCTGACACAGCACAACAATCAGATACTTCACAGCCAGCTAAAAACCTTAAACCTAGCTGCATGGAAACTTCCTTAGTCAAGCAAGCAATGTCTCTCTCCAAAGCTGTTATGGATGTCATTCTGGAGGCCAGAAGACCTAGCACCAGGAAAGCCTACTCAGATAAATGGAAGAGATTCTGTGCCTGGAACCAGGCGCACAGCATTGACCCTCTTGTCCTAAACATTTCTCAGATACTTCAATATTTAACTGAGATGCTGGACAAGGGCCTCTTCTTCTCATCCATTAAGATCCACGCCTCAGCCATTTCTTCTCATTACAACACGGACCCACCAATTTTTTCTAATCCTTTGCTCAAACAGTACCTCAGAGGGGCTAAAAACATAAGACCGCCCCATAGAGCACCTACACCAACTCGGGACCTCAACGTTTGTTTTGGAAAAACTAACTTTACCTCCTTTTGAGCCCGCTAACCCAACAGAATTAAAATACATCTCTTGGAAAACTGCTCTGCTACTGGCAATAACATCAGCACAAAGAGTTTCAGAATTACAGGCCCTAATGGTGGTGGAACCATTCCTCATTTTTCACCAGGACAGGGTGTCTTTAAGAACTGACCCTACATTTATGCCAAAGGTGGTATCAAGTGTGGCTCTAAACCAAACTATTCACTTGCCAACCTTCTATCCAAAACCACAGAACAAAGGGGAGAGACTACTACATTCTTTTGACATTCACAGGCAGTTATGCTTCTACTTGGACAAAACCAAAGCTTTCAGAAAATCTGAGCAATTATTCGTAGCATATGCAGCAGGAGCACAGGGAAAAGCCATTTCAAAACAGACTATTTCAAAATGGATAGGACATTGCATACTTTCTGCTATACTCTCCATGGGCAACCTGTACCTAGCAGTGTTAGATCTCACTCCACCAGGGCAACAGCCACTTCAACTGCCTACCTCAGAGGAGTGCCTACCAAGGATATTTTGGAAGCAGCGACATGGAGTTCTGTGCATACCTTCAAGCATTACCATTTGCCTTTATACTCCAAATCCAGAGCTGGCTTTGCCACTGCTGTACTGCAGGGCCTTATAACCACCCCTAATGCCCTATAGAACCAGCCTCCCTACCTCAGCTTTGGGATTCCACCCAAGTGTAATGACTGCAGCAGTGTAACACGATGAACATAGTACAGTTTTGTACCTACCATAAATGTAGATGCTAGAGTGTAAATACTGCTGCAGTCCAGGTTACCCTCCCTCCCTCCCCCTCTTACTTGCTGGTACGTACCTATGCCTGCTACCCTTTACTACCTATGGGGAATATTTGCTGGTAACTGAAAGTTGTGGTTTGCTTTTCTTATGTATGTTTTATTAGCAATTTGAATTGCCTACCTATTTGGGGGCACCTGGCATCTGGGGCAAGAAAAACTGAAGAAAATGGCGTCAGGTGCATCTTGTATATCCCTGTCGCACTGACGTCCGGGAGGAGGCGACAGGAACCGACGCCGGACCAAGACTTTGGAACTCAGGCCGACTGGGGAACCGCCTGATGGCAGGATAACCCAAGTGTAATGAATGCAGCAGTGTTTATACTCGAACATCTACATTTATGGTAGGTACAAAACTGTACTTTTCTCCCACATGTTCAATGGACTTTGTAAACCAGCCCACTGTCTTGAGCCGCTGGTATTAACATTTTGTCTTTTGGTTTAAATTCACCTCTCCTTAACCATTCCTGTGTTCGATCCTGATCAACATGAGGTAGTTGCAAGAGTTTTCTATACTTGCAACCATATTTATGCTTTTTGCACACTTCTTGCTTTCTCATCTGATCCTTCACCATGTTTTTTTCTTTTTGGCACATTCAGTTGCTGCCTGGTTTTTGTCTGCTGGTTTGATTTCCATTCCTGCTTGACACTGATATGCTTCTGTGAAACTAAGCAGGGAAGTCATCTTACACTTATTCTCCTCGTGTTTTAAAACTTTCACTACATTTGCATCTTGTAAGGTCAGCAGATATGTATGCAGCCCTTTGATTGCAGATCTATATATGTAATCAATTTCAAGGAGGCCCATCCTTTCTTCAGAACAGGGAATATATAGTCTTTGTATGCACCAATTTTTATAAATCATTTGATAAGCATGAAGCATCCTTTTTTTTTTTCTACCTTTTGGGGCCAGTCAGTCACTCCAAAACTGTAAGTTAGGACAGGAAGAGCAAATTGGTTTATAGCTTGGGCTTTGTTCCTAGATGTCAATCACTGTCTTCAGTGTTAATTTTAGTCTTCTAAAATATTCCTTACTAAGTTTTATTCGCATTTGTTCATGTTTTATGCTCGAGTCTTCATCGCTTCCTAAATATTTATATAGTCCCTGTTGCTCACATTCTTTTATATCCCATTTCTGTGATGTTTTCTTGGTGCTGCACCTTTCCTGCTTTAAAGGTTGCTTTTGCACTCAAGACCAAATGATATTATATCGTCTGAAAGTTTTGACCACGTTACAGTTGTGCTTTCGGTTCCTTTCCTGATGAAGTATGCAGTTTTAAATTATCCACAAAAAGAAGATAAGTCTTTATACTTTGTTATTTTCTGGGAGCCAAACTGTAGCAATGACCTAATCGGTTAAGTAGACGGCTTAATGTGTTAAGGGCAAGACAAAAGAGCAACAGTAACAAAGTCACCCTGGAATATCCCCCTTTGAATTTTTATCCCTGGAGTGTAATCATTTGTCCTTTATCATGGCTTAATTGCAAAGCGGTTTGCCACTGTTTCATGGTCGCTATAATGTAGAAGATCAGTGTAGGGTGTGTAATATATATTTTAAGTGCTCTTTTATCCATGAATGTGGGATACTCTCAAATGCATTTTTGTAGTCTGTCCATGCTATACTTAGATTCTTCCCCTTTTTATAGTTCTCCATTTGACTTTATTTAACAACAGATTATCCTTTGTTCCATGTGACTAGTTATTTAATTCTGTTGCCATGAATGAGTTTTCTTCTAAATGACTATAAATTCTATCTGCATCTATTCCACTGTATAGTTTATATGTCATCGGATGGCAAGTTATTTGTCTATAGTTTTTAGGATAACTTGCAGGTTCTGTCAAGTAGGAGTATTGTTTTTCTTGTATTAACTAAGTTGGTGTCTCTTTTGGGTGCACATATAAGTAATTCTTACCCTTGGCTAAATGTTCATGTAAAGATGTTAATACTTTTAGCCAGAAGTGGGGTACTACATCTGGACCTAGGGTTTTCCAATTAGGAGCTTTTCTTAACTTTGCTTCAGTCTGTCTGGCAGTTACTTCATCCCATTTCATATAATGTGCATTTTAACTTCTTCTATATTCTTTCGTGTACTTCTATCCATTTAGCATCTTTGTTATGTTCCACAGGATCTTCATAGATTATTTTATTTATTTTGCATTTGTTGACCGGGCTAGTCTAACTGGATATACGACTATTTTCAGTAGAGGCCCGGGGAGAAAAGCTCCAAGCACTAGCAGTGACAAAGAATACAATATATAGTAGTCCTCAAGTGAATTACAGTACATTGGCTACATAGGTCAGAACAAAATTGTACTGAGTCGTTTAGTAAGTTGAAGTTGATATCAAAATACAGAGAGAGAAACAAAAATAACTTTTTTTTTTTTTTTTTTTGTAGTATGAAGGAGATTATAAATTACAAAGTAGGCATCAAAGAATAGTATGGAAGAGAAGTATAGAGAGAGCAAGAAGGGGAATGAGATTTCAGTCGGGGTTAGAGCATGGACAAAGCCAGTGAGATTTAAGATGTTCTTTAAGATGTTTCTTAAATAGGGAAGTGGAAGCAAGGGTGGAAAGTTCAGTAGGAAGCTGGTTCCAGTTTTTACCTACTGTGTTGGAGAAAAGTGAGTTCCCAGCTTTTTTGACTTAATAGTGGAAACAAGGAGCTTATTAGCTGAGCATAGTGTTTCAAGATTTTTGTAGGGTGTAATCAGATTAGTGAGGATAGGGGTATTGTTAGGGTGATAAAGGATCTTTTGGGTGATAAGTTGTTGACAAAGTAGTTGGTTTTGCAGTTCTAGCCATCCCAGTTGTTTGAGGATGAGACAGTGGTGAGTTCTAAATGGGGTGCCATTGGCAAATCTGGCTATATTATTATAACAGGTGGAAAGTTTGGTAAGGTTGTTTTTAGATAGATTGGTATATATCACAGAAGCATAGAACAGGGTAGAGATAAGGTAGATATTTCTCCAAAATATATCTGTTTATTCTTTTTTTTGGTGGTGTTTCAATTCCTTTTGCCTTGTTTCCCAATTCTGTATAAAACTTTTTTGGATCATCATTAAATTACTTATTTTGTACTTTTCCTTTATATTTATTTGCGTATCTTCTAAGTTCTTAAGCCTGTGCAGATATCTTTAGCTTATTATTTGCAATAGTGCATGGTAGATCCTGATCTAGTCTGATACTGCTCATTTCTTTTATCACGTCTGCCATTCTGAGTATTTTTGTTTATCTGTTCCCTTTTCTATACTCTTCTTACAGTGACACTTCTTGCCTTAATTGCTTTATATTTTTTTTCAGTTTAATGCTTCCTTGATGGCATTTGATTCCTCCCCTTCTTACTGCCCTGTGCTTTTCTGGTAAGACTTTTATCAGTTATTAACTTAGGTGCACAGTATTTACTTCTGTTATATTGCATGAATCTCTCTGAACAGTCCTAATTACTGTGTCTGTTTGTTTTATCGAACTTCTAACTTTTTGGGTTTTATTGACTTTGTGGTCTGTTTCTTTCATTGATCTTAGTATGTCTGTCCATCTCTATTAAATCAAGCAACTCTTAGATCATTTTCTTTTAAACTGAGGTCACACACTTTGTTCTCTATTTCCTGCGAGCATTCTATAGAAAGTTCCAGAGCATCTTC
Source organism: Protopterus annectens (assembly GCF_019279795.1). NCBI lineage: Eukaryota > Metazoa > Chordata > Ceratodontiformes > Protopteridae > Protopterus > Protopterus annectens. Next base: position 169,549,226 of record NC_056731.1, on the reverse strand, counting down.
CTGTGCCACATTCTTTTCATTTCATCGTGTGTCATCCTTTGAGCTTTCATACGGGAACTCATTGGCCTGTAACTCCACAACACTGACTGTGACATAGTTGCCGCAGTTTCCTGTTCCTTTCCTTGCAGTGCAACTTTAACTGGACTTGTTGGAAAGCTAAGGGTTCAGTCCTGGGACCTCTCCTGTTTGATATCTACTTCTCTGAAGTACAGGCTAACACAGAAGGCCTCTGGGTAATGAAGTTCCCAGATGACTGCAAACTAGGAGCCATAGTCAAGTCCCCAAATGATGTGGACATCCTACAGAAGAGCCTCACTGAGACAGATGTCAGAGCCATGGCCTCAAGCTCAATGCCAAAAGGTGCAGTGTAATCCCCTTTGGTAAAAATTCTGTACCCATGAACTACCACATAGGCAGCAATCTACTTAACGCCAAATGCGTGATAAGAGACCTTGGGACCCAGGTGGACAGTAGTCTCTCCTTTTGATAGTCGCATCACCACAGCAGTCAGGAAGTCCTTCTGCGTGGCACACCTCCTCATAAAAGGGTTCTCATCCAGGAAAAAAGAGGTCATTGTTCCCCTATACTCGACACTCATTAGACCCATTATAGAGTACAGTGCCCCTTTTGGAATGTACCTCACAAGACATCTGCAGCAGCTGAAAAGGCCACAGAAGTACCTCACAAAGAGGATTACTGGCCTCAAACAAATGCCCTATACTGACCGCCTCAAAAAAACTCCACCTTTAATCCGTAGCATATTGCCTACTCCGAGGTAATCTCTGTCTAACATATAAAGCTATGTCAAACCCAGAGTAGTTGGACATGCTACACCTAAAGAAATCCCAATCCCTCCAAGCTACACACTCTAGGGACCTAGACCTTGTCATCACAATAAACAGGACATGCTGGAGGGATAGATTCCTGTCCCAGAGACTTCCCATACTCTGGAACAGGCTACCCATCTATGTCAAGCAAAGTTCTTCATTAGCACTCTTCAAGAAAAATCTTTGAGTGGATGGGAAATAGGAACTACACCCCGGGGATCACTTCTGTGCCTCTGCTTGACAGTGGCACAGGAAAATAACTTTCTTGGGTGGCATAAGCCAGGGAACCTTGTTAGCTAGGCTTACATAGGCCCTTGGGCCGATAGCCTAGTACCTACCTATGAACCTATAAAAACATACGTTTGTATCACATTTATATATATACCCATTATACAAATCCTATTAGCTGTTACAATTGCTCTTCAAGTCCCAGGGGGAAATAAAGCCCCCAACTTAATAATCCACATCTGTTTTTTGTAATTTAACCTAGAATGTCATCCCTCCTTCTGCATATTAAAACCCCAAACTTTACCAATAATAACTAAAAATCTGGCAGTAATATGATTCAAACTTTATTTATATACAGAGTTAGTACCTCTGTCACATCTAATGTCACTCAAATGTTCTGATATTCTCAATTTAAAGGGCCATGATGTTTGACTCGCATAAAAAGCCAAACAGGTGTATCTAGCCAGATATACAACCCCTTCTGTACTACAATTGCCATAATCCAAAATATCAAAAACCTTTGAACAGTTTGAAGAAGTAAAACATTTGTCTTTTTGAACAAATTTGCAAAAACTACAATGTCCACATGGATGACAACCTACAAGTTTGTTCCCTTCCAAAGTGGATTTAAGTTTGCCTTAGTAATGATTAAACCAACCAGCCATTGTTTTCCCTTTCCTATAAACAAAATGACATTTAGGTGGTATTAACCCATGTAGCCTATCATCCCATATGTAGTACATCCCAATGTTTATGTATTACCCCCATCAAAAAAGATGTATTGTCACCATAATTCATAATAAACCTGATGGGTTGCTTATTAGAATTGTCCTTTACTTGATGCTTCAATAATTCAGATCGAAGGACCTTTTCAGAAGAAGATAAGACTTGTTGAACTTTCCACCTCGAATATCCCCTATTAGAGAATCTACGAACCATATCCTGAGCCTGAATACCAAAATCCTCAGTGGATGAATATATTCTTTTAAGTCTCCAAAATTGGGACTTAGGAATATTGTCAATCATGTGTTTTAGATGGCAGCTGGTGGCATGCAACAATGTGTTAAATTGAGGGTGTTTTCTAAATATTGAAATTTGTAGGGTACCATCATCCCTTATGGTAACTTCTACGTCCAAAAATGTAATTTCTATGGGTGCATTTCAAGCCTTTTACTTTCCCTCCCTCACTTTTCCCACTCTTTTTGGGGCAGTAGTATTGTGCATTATAGAAGTTGGATGCACAATTTTGTTTTAATACTATATAATATGTGATATATGGTATTTGTAACTACAATATAGGATTTGGCAGGGTCCTGTTACATAACAGTGCGGAGAAGATTTACACTTGTAATGTATGTCTAGAGCCAAATATTAAAACTACAATATATATATATATATATATATATATATATCTAGAGAGATCTTTATCATTTCAACACAGCTGTTTGACCTGTTACACTCCTATGCCTTCTTATCAGTCATATATTTATCTTTGTTTTTTTGAAAATCTTATTGCTATGGATCTTATTCATATTTTGGAAGGCTTATCAGCTGATAAGAATGACTTAAAAGTTTTTGAGCCTTCTGTGCAGGAAATTGTTAATTTATGCATTGATGGGGCAGAATCCGCTTCCTGTATGGATATGTTTCAAAAGTTAACTGTGGCTATGAAGGAGTTGAGAACACACGTATGGCATTTTAGGCTATTCAAATCATATTGCAGTAGGAACATTACACCAAGAGGATTACTGATGAAAATTCAGCTCTTTGTTAAAGGTGTAGATGATACATTACTTCAGCAATGGCATGAGGCCCAACAGTTGGCCTCGATGGCGTTCATAAAAATTTTAACTGCGTTTTATGAACGCAGAATTTTTGCTTTAACTAAGGCTATTGTGGGACTATGTGATATGGCCAAGCCTTTTAAAGATGAAGCTGTTTATTCAGAACAGATTTCTTTATTATCTAGAAGTTTGATGACAGTAGAACAAAACTTGAAGTTCAGAATGGTTAAAACATTTCAGTGTGATTCTAAAGATTATTCTTTAGGTAAACCTTTTGAATTTAAGAAATCAGTCCAGTTTGTGGACAAACAGTCTCCTTCAACCTCCAATTTCAAACACAAAAGGGAAAAGATCTATTCTGAAGAAATCTAAGATTTCCTCAGATACATCAGCAGATGAACTCTCTTAAGCCACGGATAACGAGGGTATTACACCATTTAACTCTCCCCTTAGTAAGAAAGTTAATGTTGATGTCCCTTTAGGAGGGTTAGAAGGGGTGGGTGGAAACATAAATGTCGAAAGCACAAGTTTGGAAACAGTGTTACAGATGATGAAACACAAATAGATGTTGGCTCTAATGTGCATAATATTTCATCTGTGGTACTAACAAAAACAGAGTGTGAATTGCAAATAAAGGTAACTCAGTGTCTGAACACATCTCTGCACAAGATATTATTTCATTTTGCAGGACTTTGAATTTGAAATTATATTTTGACCAAACACTTATTGCTAACTCAGGTTCCCAAGGTTTAAATCGTCTTCCTTTATGCCTTCTATGAATAAACATGTTGCTGTGTTTCAAGACTTAGTTTTGAAGGATTTACATTTTTCATATAATTTGCAGAAACAAGGTAGGCTGGATAATTTGTCAAATGTATAGCGACAAGCTTTTTGTAGGTTGTCAAAATATGCAAATAGTTATTAATTAAGCTAATAAAGGAGGAATGGTCCTTGTATGGAGTTGGGAAATCTATTACAATGATGATATTAGCCAACTATTGGATCATCAGTTTTATCAATTGATGCATCTGGATCCTACATCAGTTTTTAAAAAAGAGATTGATGACTTTTTTACACATGGCATTGGTAGAAGGTATTATTCCTAAAGAAGTAATATATCATCTTACAGTGCAGTGTTAAACGCTACAGGACAGGTTTTTTTATACGTTACTCAAAATCCATAAAAACCTTGAGAAGCCTCTGTGCAGACCAATAGTTTCAGGAAGGAGTTCCTTAACAGAACTTCTTTCTGCTTTTTTGACCAGATATGTGAAACCCCTATTGGTATATGTGTGCTCACGTATTCAGGATACTACCGAATTTTTGAACATTATTAATGAGATGCAAATTGAGGATAGATGGTTGTTATGAACGTTGGATATATCGGCACTATATACCAATATTCCTCATTGGGCAGGTCTTTTGGCTTTGGAATATTGGTTAACATGAGCTTCCTTATATAGCCGCAGATTTAATGCATTTGTATTATGTCTAACTGAGCATGTCCTCACAAAAAATGTATTTTATTTTGATAATCAGTGTTACCTACAATTGAAAGGGACTGTGATGGGGGCTTCATTCGCACCTGTTTGCGCAGATCTCTTTATGGGATATATAGAAGACTGACTGATTTATGATGGGTGCCACAGTATCTATCTAAGTTTGATGGTATATTTGACGCAGTTATTTGGATGACTGCTGGTTTGGTATGGCGTTCTGATGTGGTGTATCTACATGAATTTGTGGAATATTTGAATGAAAATAAGCAGGGTATCAACTTTACAGTAAATTGTCAAACGGAGGTTATTACATTTTTGGATGTAGAAGTTACTGTCAGGGATGATGGTACTCTACAGAGTTCAGTATTAAGAAAACCCCCTCAATTTAACACATTGGTGCATGCTACCAGCTGCCATCCAGAACACATGATTGACAATATTCCTAAGTCCCAGTTTTGGAGACTTAAAAGAATATGTTCATCCACTGAGGATTTTGGTATTCAGGCTAAGGATATAGTTTGTAGATTCTCTAATAGGGGATATTCGAGGTGGCAGGTTCATCAAGCCTTTTTTTCTACTGAAAAGATCCTTAGATCTGAATTATTGAAGTATCAAATAAAGGACAATTCTAATAAACAACACATCAGGGTTATTATGGAGACAATACAACTTTTTTGATGGAGGTAATACATAAACATTGGGATGTACTATGTATGGATGATAGGTTACAGGGGTTAATACCACCTAAATGTCGTTTTGCTTATAAGAAAGGGAAAACAATGATGGGTTGGTTTAATCAGTACAAAGAATGTGTTGGCATAGGTAAGGCAAATTTATAATCTACTTTGGATGGGAACAAACTTGTGGTTTGTCATCCATGTGGACATTGTAGTTTTTACAAATTTGTTCAAAAAGACAAATGTTTTACTTCAAACTGTTCAAAAGTTTTTGATATTTTGGTTTATGGCAATTGTAGTATGGACTGGGTTGTATGTCTGGCTAGATGCACCTTTTCGGCTTTTTATATGGGTCAAACATCACAGCCCTTTAAATTGAGAATATCAAAACATTTGAGTGACATTAGAAGTGGCAGAGGTACTAGTGGTTTATATAAACACAGTTTGGAACATATTACTGCCAGATTTTCATTTATTATTATTGATAAAGTATGGGGTTTAATATGCAGAAGGAGGAATGGCATGCTATGTTAAATTACAAAAAACAAATGTGAGTTGGGTTATTAAGTTGGGAGCTTTATTTCCCCCTGGAATTAATGAGCAATTGTAACGGCCAATAGGATTTGTATAATGGGTGTATTTATACATGTGATACAAATGTATGTTTTTATTGCACTGATAAAGGCTGATTGCCGAAACTGGTATGCATTAACTTTCACTCTTTGGGGTGTTTGGTGTATCTGTACGTTTCAGTTAGAGTTGAATTAAACTCTTTATGCCAGAGAGCTGATTTGAAGTGTTGGCCTTCTTTTTGATTTTCCTATAGAAAGCTCCAAAGTATTTTCATATGGCAACTGATCAGGTGTTTTCCACTCAACTGTTTTCTCCTTAATTTTGGGATCTTTTGCTCTGTCCTGCTGTGATGTTGTCAGAGTTAGATTTTCTACACTAAATCCTTCAATTTGCAGGTAATCCATAACTTCAATTTCTATTTCTTCAACTTCTCCATTACTAATCTTCTTGTCTACTTTTCCCTCTTTATTTTCTTATTTTTTCTATTGTAAAATTTTCCATATCTGGATGCCTTTGCCTGTATTTGTCTTCACATATGTTTGGTGCTACTCTTTTTGTATTGATTAGTTTTGCTTTCACTTTTGCATAAATATCGCACCACATTAAATTTCCTTTTCTTTCCCATGTCCGTATTTCTGCTTCAGATGTCTCCTTATCTTCCTTTTTCTCCTTACTTGAGGGACTCGTTGTTCCATCATGCACTGATATAACCTGTTATGCACTAAATCCTTCACTTCACAGGTATTCCTTAACTTCAACTTCTTTTTTTAACTTCTACTTTACTAATCTTCTGCTCTACAACTTTTTTAATTTCTCCAAGTCTTTTTTGGGCTTCTGATACCATGATGGGAATGAACTCTATTCCCAAGTCAAAGTACGATTAAAGTTCATGAAATTTGTATTATTTCAATCTTTGATGTAAGCCAGACGTGCTCTTCGCAGCACCTGCAATGTGCCCAGTAATGACTCCTGCAATTTCTATGGGGGTTACATGTATTGGTAACATATATAAATACGGTTGTATATTATTTTTTACAAGGACCATTGCTCCTACTGCTATTGGAACAGTCTGGGTATCTTTCTTCCACATTGCTCCCTTTTATGCCTGCAAATCCTGATATTTTATGACTGTCTCTCTCTCGGTACACAAGACACTGCAGTCACTGGGTGTAGCGATTTCAGTGATCAATGCTACTGTTTGTTCGTTTCATGGACCACTATATCTGGTTTTCTCACATCTATATTTTGAACTGTTGATAATGGATGATCCCATGTGATGTAGACTTCAGCATTTTCTGTGATGCTTTGTGGCTCATGCTTCCAGTGTTTTTCAGACACTTCAGTACCATAATGTTTGTACATTCCCAGTGCAACAGTCTTGCCACATTATTCAGTATATAGTTCTTCTGGCATTAGTAAGTCACAACCAGCAATAAGGTGTGCGACTGTTTCTAGTTCTGTTTTGCAAAACCTACATTGATCTGTTTCTACCACATGTTCAATGGACTTTGCAAACCAACGTGTACATAGCCCACTATCTTGGGCCACCAATATTAACCTTTCATCTTTTGGTTTGAATTTGCCTAGCCTTAACCATTCCTGCATTCGATCCTGATCAACATGAGGTTCTTCAAGGAGTTTTCTATACTTGCAACTATATTTATGCATTTTTTACATTTCTTGCTTCTCATGTTATCCTTCACCTTATATTCTTTCTTTTGTTTTTTGGCACATTCAGTTGCTGCCTGATTTTTATCTACTTCTGGTTTGATTTCCATTCCTACTTGACACCAATATGCTTCTACTAGACTAAGCAGGGAAATCTCTTAGATTTATTCTCCTCATATTTCAAAGCTTTCAATATGTCTGGGTCTTGTGAGGTCAGCAGCTATGTATGCAGTCCCACGATTGCAGATCTATACATGTAATCAATTTTAAGGAGGCCCACCCATACCTCCTACAGAATTGGAAATATATAATCTTTGTATGCCATGACTTTAAGTCATTTCATTTGATGAAGCATCCTTCTTGTTTTTCTATCTAATCTATCCAACACCTTTTGGGACCAATCAGTCATTCCAGAACTGTAAGCTGGGACAGGAAGAGAAAATTAGTTTACAGCTTGAATTTTGTTCCTAGATGTCAACGTTGTTTTCAAAATTAATTTAAGTCTTCTAAAATATTACTTATTAAGTTTTATTTGCATTTGTTCATATTTTATTGTTGATCCTTCATCAGTTCCCAATTATTTGTACACTCCCTCTTGCTCAAGTTATTTTATATTACATTCTTGTTCCAAACTGATGTTTTCTTGGTGCTGCAGCTTTCTTGCTTTAAAGATTGTTTTTGCACATTTTTCAAGACCATATGACATTCTTATATAACCTGAAAAAGTTTTGACCACTTGCAGTTGTGCTTTCAGTTCCCCATCTGATGAGCTATACAGTTTTAAATCATCGACACAGAGAAGATGAAAAGTCTTTACACTTTGTTGTTTTCTAGGAGTCAAATTATAGCCATGGCCTAATCTGTTAAGTAGACAGCTTAATGGGTGAAAGGGGAAGAGAGAATAGCAGTGGTGACAGGGAGTCACCCTGGAATATCCCCCTTTGAATTTTTATCCCTGAAATAATAACTTGTCCTTTTATCATGGCTTAATTGCAAAGTGGTTTGCCACTGGTTCATGGTCACTTTAATGTAATTGATCAGTGTAGGGTGTATCCTGTGCAACCCATGTGAATGCTCCATTGTCTTTGAAGCCAGGCTTTATCTGTATGTACACTGAACATGACTGTTCTATTTCAGGAGAAGCTGACTATGAATGTCGTGTGTTATGTTTTGAATGCTTCATTAATCACCATGTGAACATGATGATGATGGCTACTGGTATATTTACAGTTGGGCAGGTATTCATTTTGTACCTTTAGTATCTGGTGTGTAGCCAGATGGCTGACCTCCGATCATGGGCTTAGTTTTTGGAAGTACTGGATAGGGACAGGATTAATCTTCTATTAGAAGTTTTTCCTTTGTGAAACAGAGAAAGAGATGGTCATTGTACTGATTGTGAGCCACCCTACTTGGAGGGCATTTTAGCAGTAGGGCTGTCTTACAGGAAATTTTAGAAGTCCTATGGAATACCTGTATGCCCAGCACAGTGATTCTTTTACTGTCTGTTTTGCCAAGGGGATTGGCTACTGAATGGATCTGCAGCATAAAGATGTGATGGAGCTAAGCATAAAAAAAATCCTGATGGCTGCCTTAGTGATGATTTCCATGATCATTTCTCACTCACTGTGTAACGAGGGAATATTTAATACTGGAGAACATCTGTATAGATAGTGGAGAACATGTGATTAGCAAGAAGTAGGCGGAAAAATGTGCCAAGTCGTTGCCAGATTCAACAAATACTTATTGTACCAGGTTTATTCCCACCTCCCAAGCTTTCTTCAGAAATCCTTCTTGGATGACATTTGTGTGGCTATCACATGAACATGACTTGAGTACATTCGCCAAACATTACAAGCTACTTGTGGTCTCCAAGTCAAAGTCCTCCTCTGAGGCCACCGTTACTCTGGGCATTCTTCTATGAGGAGCCATGCAAGAGGGCTAGCTTGGGTATATGTCCTTCAAGTGATGCAGATGAAACTGCCAGCAGCAAGTATGAAAGATACTCATTTGGCTTAAGAACAGATCTGCATTGACAGTTTTGTCTCTGTCACTCTTGCCACCCTAGTTCCCCTTACCCTGGGCCTGATGTGTGATCTCCTTGGTATGGGCTAGTTTTGTTTTCTGATGTATTCTTGTTTTCTGCTTCATCTTTGTAGACTTAAGAGATCTGGAAAGGGGTCCTTAGATGCTGCGCATTCTGAGGAAAGAGAGGGACTAAGGTTGCCTGGGAAAAATTTTAGGCGGCAGGCTGATAAAGTTGAATAACGTGTTGCCCTTTTTTTTCCATTATATTTCGAAGAAAGTTGATCTGATTTTGTTATATTTGTTTGTTATGATTATACTTTTCCAATGTTTATCATCTATGTTTCTCATTTTATCTACTTAGTTTAATAGCATTGTATTTTATTGTTTTGGTTTTCATCTCGGCTGTTTCCTGTATGTACCCGGACAGTAACTGATACTGGCATGTTGTGATCAGTGCTCTGCCCTGGTTAAAAATTCGGAAAAATATATTCTTTGCTTTTCATAGTTGCCAGTCTGTGCATATCTTGTGTGACAAAATCAGCCTTTAGGTATTAACTGAAATTTGTACTAGATATGTGATATTATTCTAGTCCCTTTTTTTGGTGGGGGGCTCCAAAGTTAGGCTAAATATGTGCATGTGTAAGTAAATACAGGTGTGGAGAAGCATACAGATATAAAACCAATTTGCTTACCTGATAAAGTAACTTCAAAAGTTAATTTAAATAAAAACTGTAATAAAAGGTCAAAACAAAAGATAAAAGCATAAAAACTAAAATAATGAGCTTAAAGTATTCTTTAAAATATACTTCTAAAATGGTGTTCACTAACTCTAAGTCAGAAGTTACATATTTAAAGTTGACAGATTGCAGACTGTGGTTAGCAAATCCTCACCGAGTTGTATGGTTTCTCAGGCATATAAATGCCTTTATTGTTCCTATCTACAGGGATTCTTTAAACCAGCTGAGCAGACATCTCAAAACAGTGGTTTCATGTCAAACGATTTGTTGTCTTAAGGCTTTTGGTTTCCTTCGGGACACAGCCTGGCTGTTGGAGCAGACGTAGCACAGGTACTACCCTCATCAGAACCAGTGATATATAATACTTTGAGCAACCTGAGTTTCATAAACTAGGGCTGCATTTCTATGACTTCCACAACCCCTTGTGTACTGACAGACTGGCAGCAGAGAAACCCTCAGCTTTCCTTGTTTTAGAAGCCGTCCGTATCATAAGGACTTGAGTCACTGGTGCATTCCAGTGCCTGTAGCATCAACAAACAAAGGTGTTCCATGGGATTTGGTGTATGGGGGCTTTTCTTGTGAGTGGCGTGGCAATTTTACCTGAAGAATTTTGATTTCATCAGCACAGCAAGGATTTTTTTTTTTTTTTGGCAGGATGATTTCATAAGGATGTGGAGTTTTCTGTTTGATCATTAGTCAACATTTTTTAAGTCCTTTGCTGTAGCCTTTACTCAAGGTGAGCTTTGTCACTCTTCTCAATTTGAGAGTAAGGTTACTCGTGTAGGTGATAAATGTGGGGCATGCTCATTCAGATACTAAGCTGTTCGGTTCTGTGCAATTCACAAAATCTGGTTATTTGGTAATAGAATAAAGCACTAACCACAACTGGCAAATCAGAAAATGACATTCAGGGCAGAACAGATATGATTCTGCAAAACTACCTAAAAGTATATGAAAAGTTACTTAAAATATATAACTAAAGCTAACAGTTTTAGCATAATCCTCATTATTGTACTAAAATGCATCAAAAAAGTAACTGACATGATAGAATAAAATATTAAAAAGTACCTTGGAACAAAAGTCGAAAGTAGAAACCACCCATGAGACACTCGATTCATAAAAAAAAAAAAAAATACCAAGTTACCTTATCTGTCATGAATTTTACGCTGTAGTAGTAAACTTATCCACTAATTTCAGTGGAGTACATTAATTGTCTAAAAACACGGGAGTTGTAAATGGATGATAAATGGACAACATGGATCATTACGTGTGTGGTACATGAACTGTATTGTATTGTATTGTAGGATTATAGAACATGGTTCATGAGTTACGACTTTGCCATTGGTCATTAAACTAATTCCTTAAACTGAAAACTATTTCATGATTCACCCCCAGCATATTCTTATGTGTTTTTATTTTTGTTTGTATTTATATAATGTCTGTGTATGTGTGTGTATATATGGATGTACTTCTAAAGTTTGAAGTTTCAAAACTTTGAACTCCAAATGGCCGAGACCAGAAGATTGAAGTTTTGAAACTTCAAAAATGAAATAAAAAAAAATAAATAAAAACAAACATTTTTTACATTTTTGCAGGCGAGCAAGCCCCCCTCTGCACCACCCACACCCCCTGCTAAAATAATATACCAACTCTTGAGATGTCACTCCAGTAAGGAAAATGGTTTCACGTTGTACTGCAGTATCTCCATTCAAAATGTTCAAAGTTTCAAAACTTCGATCTTCTGGTCTTGCCGTTTGAAGTTCGAAGTTTTGAAACGTTGAGCTTCTGAAGGAGATATACACATAGAGAGAGAGGGATAGATGCACACTCACACATGTATACCTACATATGTGTGTATATCTATGTAGACATACATGCACACTAGGTACATGTATCTCTGTGTGTATGTGTATATGTACATATGCACGTATATGTGTGCACGTGTACATGATATATGTATGCTTATATATTTTGACCTCTGTGGATGGATTAACACTTTAAATGTGTAAAGTATAAAACTGTCTGCATCTCTGTAGAAGTAATGATAGAATAATGATGGAAAACTATCTGTGGTGGTGAATTTCAATCCTTTATGAGCACTGAAGAGTCATTGTGGTACCGCTGCTTTGAAATTGGAAGTTGTTTTTTTTTTTTACTTTGATACATGTTTACTTCTGATGGAATGAAAGAAATGCTTAGCTTATTTCTAGAAATAGTCTTAGAAATGAGACATTTCTATGTCTTGAAGCCCTGTACAAACATATTTTGTTTTCATGTCTGGGAATTGCAAAAAAATATGCCTGAGAAGCCTTTTTCTGTTCCTACTAAGATCCTTGAATGCTTTCCTGTCCGACTCCTCTCTCCATTTACTCCCATGTAGAAGTTAGTCAGCAGTGATGAGATCAACTGTCATAAGTTCACATTCACTGTGTTTTCTTTCCCCAATTGCCCTACTACTCTTTTTTTTTCTCCTCTACAGGCATTGCAGTGCTAACTTCCATACTTATGGTTTATGGAAAGGTGCATCCAGCTTTGTAATGTGATCACCACCTTGCAATTTTCCTGCGTCCATAAATGTTCACTTCAGTGGTGATAGGTCCATCCCCTTCACTGCATGAGAGACTTACACCTACAGACTTATGGCTGCAGGCTCCTGTCAGCCTGTGCTCAACTGATGGTCCAGCATCAGGATCACAAGTTGATCTAGCATTATAGATGGGAGGTCCTCCATTCGCACCATCAGGCCTGTTGGAAAACCTTGTATGGAATAAATGTCTGGAACTGGTTGTAATCACTTGCGCATGATATTTTTAGATGTTTGTTTCCTTATTGTGAGCTCCCTTCTCTGACCATTGCTTTGGTTTGACATGCCTTTGCCCTCTTTGAAAGTTCCTTTTAGTGAGTTGCTTGAATAGCAATGTGGCGTGGTTTTTCATTCAATTCTTGCATCCTAGTGTAGGCTGTCTGGTAAAGAGTTAAGGAAAGCTGAAAATCTGGAATGTCCAGGTTTACAGTAGCCTTCTGTGTCTCTTTGGAGAGGAAGACTTAGTCTGTGACCCAGAGAAGTAATTATTGTCAGAGATAGGGAGTTAAGGTGTAGATTTGCTGATGCTGGTTATGTTATCAGTATCCAGAATGCACATGTGAAATTTACATCTTCTCTATATGCCATTGCTCTTAAACCTAGGTGGAGGCAGCCTGTAACCAAAACAATTTGTCTTTGGTAGTGGTGTTGCCCTGAATCTGAAGGGTGACTTCTTAAATTGATGTGGAGAGGTCTGAACCCTGTTGGTTATTTCTTTGTGTGTGTGTGTGTGTGTGTGTGTGTGTGTGTGTGTGTGTGTGTGTGTGTGTGTGTGTGTGTGTGTGTGTGTGTTTTGTATTGTTTTTTGCTGAGGGGCAGAGCTTATTGCTAGATGTAATTGTCAAGTATGCTGGGAAAGTGCAAGGGGATTACTCAGTTTTGTTCTGCTTAGCCTTTTTTGGTGGTTCCATTAATAAAGGCGCTAAATCATTATGTGAAAAAAAGTCACATGGTTTTCATCCAAGGACTTCCATAACCTGGCAAGGGATGGATACTTGTAGAAGTGCTCAAGACAGAAAAAGCGGTGATGATGATGGTAATTAGTTAAATCTCTCATTTTTTTTGAAGCCTTTCCATTTCGGGATTATTTTTGTTTTACTAAGAGCAGTAGTTTAATATTAAAGGTGTTTCCTCCTTTAAAGAGGTTGTTAGCAGCTTCAAGGGCTGGTTCTCATTGGCTGTGGGCAGTGGTTACTTTTTTTTTGCAGAATATGTACTTACAATTGACTTTGCAGCAGTCACATTAAAAGTATTTGATGGTTCATTGACGGTACAGGCCTCACTGAGAGAGCAGGACATCAAGAAAACTACCTCTTCTGACAGACCATGGTTTGTGCCTTGTGATAGCAGCTGGGGAGTAATGTGAACTTATTAGGGTGCCACGGGCTGCAGTTGCTGAGTAGTCTGACATGTAGAAGGGAGATTTCTTTTAATGTAAATTCCAAAACTGAATATAATGTGGAGAAAGTAGTAAGGTACAGCTGAGTTTGTCAGACTTGCAGGAGAATGCAAAGAAGTGAAAAATGACAAATGGTGGACCCCATCCAAGGTTGCACATTTCAGGTTGGGGGACATGGTGGGTGTTGTGGATGGGCAACAGATCCAAAGGGGCACTGAGAAGTGTGAGTGGTATAAAGACAAATCCAAGTAAGAAAAGACAAACTGGCCAATGAAAATGAGCAAGCATTGGCTGAAACGACTGATTGAACCAGTCTATACTACATTCTCCTTAAAAATCTTGTTTTATTTTACTCTTGACCTCCATCCCTGATGTGTATTCAGTGCTCAAAAACATTTAACTTACCCTCTCTTGATTGTTTGTCAAACTTCTCACCCATATTTTGCCTACATTTGGTCCACTAACATCATGATGAGCACTTCCCAGGTAAGCAAACAAGACATAAATAACTAAATAAAAAAAAAATAAATAAAAAAAGAAGAAATGAGTAGAGTCAGAAGTGAGAGAGTAATACTGAGAGGAAGCAGAATGGCTGAGATATTCTTGGATAAAAGAAGAGTTGACTTAAATTGCTACTGTTTGTGCTCAAAAACAAAAGAGTTGTTAAACCTCTGAAATTTAAGACCTCTGATTTATTTTCAATTATTTTAGTACCCAGTGAATATTTAGAATTTTTCTTCAACACGTTGTTTGGAAATGTATTATTAGAAAGTTTTTATGGACGTATGCAGGAAGTAAAATGTAGACAGATTTGAAATGTTTTTTTCTTTTATTCCCTTAATTAAATCCACTGTTTCTTAAATGACTTTGATAGCTAGGTCTGGGGAGTTAAAAGTAGTTTGTTTTTTAAAAAAAATGTGATGTTTGTGGATTCCTTTAAATGGTTAATACATTTTGAAGTGTGGAAAAAAAGATGGAATTTGAAGATTACAGATGGAAAGGAAGAAATTGCTTGCACTTTTACATGTGCCACTTACACCACAAATGTGAAAGAAAACCCATTTAATTGTCCAGTGTGATATAAAGGGAGTATTTTGTTATAAGGTTGATCACATCAAAAATGTGTGTCCCGATGAAGATGAAATATTTTATGGAGAAAGTAACAGAAATCCAAAGGATATCCATTGAGGAAAAGAGAAGCATGTTATCTGCAAATAAAATGGTGTGTGGGAGTAATTTTAAAGCTGGTGTAGAAGTGAGTCTTTGTAAAGGGTGTATTTGGAAGGCAATAAGTAAGAAAAAGAAAGAAGTGACATAGATGGAGGAAAATAAATAAGTAGAAGATGTGCATGATAGGGGATATGAAGGTAAAGGAAATAGAGAGGAAAGCTAAGGAAATATGTATGGTGAAACCAACAAGGGTTACAAGGCATCAGCATGAAGCTCAGAAACTAGCAGTATCTAAAGCTCATGGATTCATAGTGCTGGTTTCTGAAGGGTTAGGACATGACACGTGGTGACTTGTTTCATGGGATGTTGAAGGCCACTGATCCTCATCATTGTGTTTGAACAGTTCCCACCATAGACTACCTCCCTTTTCAAAGAAGGCTGGATCAGTCAAGTCTTGGTGAATTTAAGAATACCCTTCCAATTATCCAGGCCTCATTTGAAGGGATGAGTGTATTACTCCACTTTATCTGTAAGGAAGTCTATTCCAAAGGTGAAAGAGATGCTGAGTTGTCAGTTTTGAAGCTTTAGTGAGAAAGGTTATAGTAAATTTAAGAAAAAGAGTGTATACATGCCAAATTATAATTTGTTGGTTTTGTCCTTTGAGAGGTCACATGAAAGGGATTTGTATTAACTACATGGTACCTGCAGAAGACATTTTTAAAACAACCTTTATATGACACCACCATTAGAATTATAATACTTGATGAGAGAGGGGGTACAATAATGTTTGAATCTGTTGAACACTTCTCCAAAATGTTTAATATTAAAGAGGATTCCAATAAATATATGGTGGTGTCATTAAATAAGATGAATATGCATATAAAAATATTGATTTTGTTTTAGAAGATTTTTACAAAGCTTTATTGTTGTGGAATTATATGAATTTTTAAAGATAAAAAATCCTCATGTGCCTGGTATTTTTGGGATTCCTAAGGTATACAAAGACATAACATCCACAGTTTTGTAATGATTGCAACGACCATTGGTTCAAAAATGTATCCACTGCCAGACTGCGTTGATAGGACATTGAATTAATTTCATTTTTCTAGAAGCACACTCCTCTCTTTTACTGTTAATGGTATTTTTAGAGAGAGTTAAAAGTTCTGGGAAGATCATTGACTAGGTTTTTTTAACAGTTGACTTCATTGATTTATATTCTAGCATACATACTGATACATGATTATTATTATTCCATGACTCCTTGTTGGAATGTGATTTTTTTATCAAGTATTGAGATTGATTATTGTATTAATGGAATTTATTTTGAATTGTAATTTTTACTACTTTGAGGGTTACTTCTACAAACTAAGGGGGTGGTTGTGGTGCAGCTTGTGCCCTCTTATATGCTTATAAGGTTATGTGGAGTTGGATAGGATAAACTCTAGGTTTAATTGTTATTGGAGCCTATGTTTATGTTTTTAGATGACCTTTTTGTTTTGTGGATCGAACCTTACAAGGTGTTACCAATTTTTACTGAATACATTAATTCACCTGCTGAATTTTTAAAATTTACTTAATTTATCTCTCTATCATTATAAAAATACCTTGATGTGAAATTATTTAAAGATAATGGAAATTTTCAAATATCTTCATTTCAGTAGTTTCCACCCTAGAACCTACAAATGTAGTTTGGTGAAAGGCCAGTTTATTTGCATGGGTAGAATAACTTCTAAGAAAGAACTGTTTGAGGTAGGAGAATTAAAGTCGGGGGAGATCATACCCCTGTAATTTGTATGAAAGATTAGTTTGGATGTAACATATGGATAAAGAACTAAATATTTACCAACATTGGGAGTGGGCTTGGGAAAGTATGTAAAGGATATTTTGCCTGCTAACAAAATGAAGTAATTGATTCACAGTTACAAAATTTGAATAGTTTTATTATTAGTGAGTTTGAAAGGCCTCTGATTTCGCAATATAATTAAGACTAATAATTTAAAAACATTATTACAACTAACTGGACAATATTTCATGCTGATGGTAAAATGTATATATTATTGGATCAAAGGCATTATTTGTACAAAAATAGGCATCAATTTTAAAAACTTGTTTGAGGAGCAAAATTCAAATAAGCAATATATCAAGGAATTAAGTAGAGCCCGCTAAATGTGGGCCTTATAGTCAGTGTCAATATATTTTGAATGATAATATTCTTACTATTAAGAATGAACAAAATTTTAAATTAAAGTTGGAACGGGGCAGTTGTGGAACTAGTGGGGCAGTGTACATTGCTGTTTGCACATGTTGCCTAGCATTTTATGTGGACAAAACTGCGAGACCATTACTTAAGGGAATTTATGAACACACACAAAATATTGCCAACAACAATTCTACTTGCACTTTAATTAAGCATACTACTAGATGTCAAAATTGGAGGAAATTCCATTTTGTAATTTTAGAAAAGGTGGCTATAGACCCCAGAGGTGGTCACTGGGAATCCCCTTTGGAGTTTAAAGAGTTGAGTTGGCTATTTAGACTAGATGCCATTAATTTTCCTGGCCTAAATGAGCACCTATCGATAATTCCAGTGCTTAAAGTGAGATGTTATAAGTTGTAGGATGGGAATTTCATAAATAAGGAGAACATTTATTATTGTTTACATATGTATATGTTTTGTGTTTTTCATATTTTATGATAACTTTATAGACATTTGTCATAGCTACTGTTACACGTATATGCATGTGCTTTTATTATATTACCATACTGTATTGTAGTTATTTATCAAATATACATCCCCAAATATTGTTTGGTTATGTATTCATATTTGTGATTTTAAATGGAATGTGGACTTTTAGGTAGGTTTCTTTTTAGTTCTTGGTATAACATTAATTGGCACTAGTTTGAAATAAGATTGACACCGTATTTTGATTTATTCTGATGTAGTCTATGCTGGAGATGAGACAACAGCATCCTAATTATTTTGTTGTATTTTTAACAAATGGTACTCTAAAGTTGATAATTTTGGCTGTGCTCTAATAAAGTGGCAGTTTTTACACTTCCTGGAACTCTGAGCTTTGGTATTCAGTGGTTTATTTTGATTTACAGGTGCCCAACATGCAGTTGCATTGCATATTGTGACTGAATTACAAAAGATAGGAATAATTCCTAATTTTCATAATTAAGTTGCAAATTTTCCACATGTTTCTCATTGACATCTCGTTATGTACTCACTTGCCTGTGAAGTTCTTTGACTTTCCTACCATTGCACTCAAGTGCATCTTGTGGGTCTGAGTTGAATCTCACCTTTGCTTGTATGTAACTACTGTATATGCCTGCTGTGCACTTATGTAGTGACTGCAAGGAGCACTCTTACTTTAACTATACTGTATTTAAACATTTGTTTTGTTTATTATAAATCCAAGATAAAGTCAGACCAAGGAAAAGTTCTATGAAAGTAGTTTGACATGATGACTTCAGCAAGTCAGAGATTTTTGAATTACAAAGTGAAATTATTTAAAGATAATGGAAAATTTCAAGTATCTTCATTTCAGTAGTTCCCACCCTAGAACCTACAAACGTAGTTTGGTGAAAGGCCAGTTTGTTTGCTATGCCTCCTTTTCGACTCGGACGAATATCTTTGTAACTGCCTGTCTGCTCAAGATTTTAGTAAAGTAGCCGTTACAACAGACTGGGGTTCAAAACTTAAAGGAATGCTCCACATTGGAATTGCTCAAAGTATTTTGTTTTGTAATTTCTTTGTCGTGTACTATACTGATACATTAGAAACACTACAAGTGTGTTGTATTTAATTCCTTTTACTTCAAAATGTATGCCTTTGGATTTTGTTCTTCATAGTTGTTTTTCCTCAGAGTTCAGTTTGAGTACCCTTTTATATGACCTGTTATTGACATAAAAAGTGGAGTTCATTTATTTTTTAGCCTGTAGAAGCTGTTTTGATGTCTTTTTTTTTACTGAATAACATTAGTCTGTGCCACCTGATGTCTACCTCATACCTTTTTAAACTTCTTTGAAACAGAATTAGTAAAGCAGAGTTTTATTTGTAATCCTTGACTGATTGCTACGCTTTCCTCTTACTTTTCACGAGGTGTGAAACTTGTTGGCTCACTGTACAAGTTCTACTGTTCATTTGTGGTTGACGGTCTTCATTACAAAGTGATAATGCTTTCCATATTTATTTTTTCAGACTGCCATTAAACATCTACAGTTACATGAAAGTGTTTTTAATATTGTATGTAGTGCTGCAATATAACAAACTCAAAATGTGCTGTGCCCATAAAGAGCGCTTTCACTTAAAACTGAGAGCATTGGCTAATACTGTGTACTACAGAAACAGTATGCTTTGTTTAGGTCACACAGACTGTGATTCTTATTTTGCAACAGTGTGAGATTTGAGAGGGAGGGGAAAAAAGCTAGGATTTACATGTTTAAGGTAGGGGAAAAAAATTAAGCCAAGATATTAAATGTCATTGAGTGGACTGTTCTCTTTTGAGGCAGAATCAGTTTGTTCCCCTTACCATAGATTAACTGCAGTTTGTTAGGAGCTGCTAGAAAAAGACCAGAAGATAAAACATTACAACAATTGCAACTGTACATCCCAGTCAGGTTCTCACTATACACAAATAACATTTGCATGCATCGGTGCTGTTAATATAATTATTGTATATGCATTCACAATAATATATGTAGCACAGCTCTGTTGTTTGCAATTGAACTAATTTAATATTGAATTAAAAAAAACAGACAAAAAAGCTCAAACATATTTATTACCGAAAACAAAAAAATATTGAAGTAATATTGAGAAAGCAAAACTATTTCCTTTCACTTTAGTAATGGGTGCTAACCCTAACCCTGATGCCTCCCTTCCTCCAACCCTTCTATCCCCTAACCTAACCCTGATCCTAACCTTAAAATACACAAACTTGTGCACAAACCTACAACACCCATCCTTCTCATCTCCAGTCCTAAATCTAACACACACACACACACACACACACACACACACACACACACACACACACACACACACACTCTGTCATCCCTGCAACCCCACTGACGTGGCTTGAGATTACACACAACTGCTCAGCTGTTTGTTCTGGTCAACTTTAAACAGCACTCCTGCATTTGTTGAAGAAGTGGTATTTCACAAAATGTGGGGGACTCGTGTAGCACATATATGTTTCACTTTGTAATTCAAAAAACTCTGATTTGCATTTGTCTAGAAGGGTAAACGGCATTATTCTAGGTGTTACAATATTGCATAGTTTCCATCATTCCTTTTCTATCTTCATTTAGGGATACTTATTCACTCACTCCTTTTTCTACACCCCTCAGATACACCTTATTCCCCAGTGACTTAGATTGGTTAGTAGTGTCATTTTCTCCCCAGGTTCTTTTAAAATTCTTGGTTGTATTCAGTCAGATTCCATTGTTTTTTCTCTGTAAATTTTACAAGATATTTTCAGAGTATTTTCTTCTTTAACTAGACTAGTATCCTTCGATTATAGCCATTGTATTTCATAGGTTCATAGGTAGGTACTAGGCTATCGGCCCAAGGGCCTAAGTAAGCCTAGCCAACAAGGTTCCCTGGCTTATGCCACCCAAGAAAGTTATTTTCCTGTCCTCTTGTCGAGCAGAGCCACAGAAGTGATCCCCGGGGTGTATTTCCTATTTCCCATTCACTTATCAAGATTTTTCTAGAAGAGTGCTAATGAGGAACTTTGCTTGACATAGATGGGTAGCTTGTTCTAGAGTATGGGAAGTCTCTGGGACAGGAATCTATCCCTCCAGCATGTCCTGTTTATTGTTTTGACAAGGTTTAGGTCCCTAGAGCGTGTAGCTCATAGGGATTGGGATTTCTTTAGGTGTAGCATGCCCAACAGCTCTGGGTTTGACATAGCTTTATATGTTAGGCAGAGATCACCTCGGAGTAGGCAATATGCTTTGGAGTAAAGCTGGAATTTTTTGAGACTGTCAGTGTAGGGCATCTGTTTGTCAGTAAATCCGCTTTGTGAGGTACTTCTGTGGCCTTTCCAGCCGCTGCAGATGTCTTGCGAGGTACATTCCAAAAGGGGCGTTGTATTCTATAATGGGTCTAATGAGTGTCGAGTAGAGGAGGACAATGACTTATTTTTTCCTAGATGAGAACCCTTTTGTGATGGTGTGTGCCACATAGAAAGATTTTGTGACTACTGTGGCGATGTGATTATCAAAGGAGAGACTATTGTCCACCTGGTTCCCCAGGTCTATTATCACACATTCGGCATTAAGTAGACTGCCGCCTATGTGGTAGTTCATGGGTACAGAGTTTTTACCAAAGGGGATGACAATGCACTTTTTGGCATTGAGCTTGAGGCCATGGCTCTGACACCAGGCATCTGTCTCAGTGAAGCCCTTCTGTAGGATGTCCACATCATTTGGGGACTCAACCATGGCTCCTAGTTTGCAGTCATCTGTGAACTTCGTTAGCCAAAGGCCTTGTGTGTTAGCCTGTACTTCAGAGAAGTAGATACCAAACAGGAGCGGTCCCAGGACTGAACCCTGTGGTACTCCATTTGTCACTGGTTTGAAGTCAGATTTGGAGTCTGCAACTTTTACAGTGTGGGTTCTGTCAGTGAGCCAGTTGGCAACCCGTTGTGTGATGTAAGGATTTATACCTAGTTTAATGAGTTTGGCTATAATTTCAGAATGGCGGATGGTGTCAAACGCCTTGGCGAGGTCAAGATAGCCTGTGTGAATCACCTTACCCTCGTCTACAGGTTTGGTGACTGCCTCAAAGAAGTTGTTCAGGAGGCATGATCTGTCTTTCGCAAACCCGAACTGGGTGGGGTCCAGGGTTTGGAGGTTACTAATGTCTTTGTTTACGAGTTCCATGATGATGATATGTTCCATGGCCTTACAGACCAGGCTCGTCAGGCTAATAGGGCGATAGTTCCCGGGATCAGTGGTTTCTGTACTTTGATTGGTTATTTTAGCAGTAATCCACTGCTGGGTGAGGGTATTGCTTGGTTTACCAATGGTTGGCATGGTTTGGTCATGATAATAAAAACTGAGTGAACAAACAAAGCCAACCATGGGTAAACCAAGCACTACCCACATCCAACCGTGAGGTATTGCCGTTATATAATTGCATTACTTTTGGATGATATTATGTAGTTGTGGTATGTTTTTTGTATTGAGCAAGAAGCAGAGAGGAAAGAATGCTCTGTGTCCAGAAGAAAATTATCTAAGGCAAGACCTACTTGATTTAATAGAGATTGACAGACATATTAAGATAGACGTACGAAATAGGTTATAGAAAGTAAATATGTCCAAAATGTTGGCAGCCTGGTAAAACTGATGAATACCGTAATTGGTACTGTCAAGAGAAATTTTGGGTTGTCTGTTGGGGGAGGGGTTAGCATAATAATTAAGGTACTTATCTCACAGATACAAGTACACTGTTTGATTCTGACCTCTTGTTGTTGTCTAGGCTTGTAATAGTTTTCTGACTGATAGCCTAGTATTTACCTATGAAATTAATGTGATATAACAGAAATAAATAGAATATACTTATTGTACAGATAAAGCATTACCACAAAAATGCATAGCAACTTAGGAAAGGATGGAAACCTGTAGAATTCTACCATGGAAGCATTGAACTGAGGGAACTGTAAAGCAATTAAGACAAGATGTATCGCTGTTAAGAGTACAGAAAAGGAAACAGATCATCAAAAGTTTTAAGAAAGCTAGTTGTGGACAAAGATTTATCATACACTATAAAGATTTATCATACACTATTTTAAATAGTAAACTGAAAATATCAGCACAAGCAGAAAGATTTAGGTGGTATACAGATAAATATAAAGGAAAGTGCAAAACAAGTAATTATTTGATCTTAAAAGGTTTTATGAAGAATTTAAGTATGGTATAGACAGAATTACAAAAGAAAATCAACAGATGTATAAATTACACTCTACTTTGATCAGTAATATACCCTACATCAATCAGTTATATTGCACTGACTATGAGACAGTGGCAAACCACTTTGCAACTAAGCCATGACAAAAGGCAAATTATTATCCTCTGGGATAAAAATTCAAAGAGGGCTATTTCATGGTGACTGTTATCATTGCTGTTTTGTCCTGCTCTTAATCAGCTATGCTGTTTATTTACAGGACTAGTCTATGGTTGCAGCTTAACATTCAGAAACACAAATTGTCCAAAGACATCTCATCTACTTTTTGTGTTTAATTTAAAATTGTATAGTTTACCAAAAGATCTGAAAGCACAGCTACACGTGATTAAAACTTTCTGGGATGATATAAGAGTGACATTTGGTCTTGATAAATGGGAAAAGGCAACATGTATAACGGGAACACTGAATCAGCAAGAAAATAGCAGCATGGGGCAGGAATGTGATATAAAAAAACTTGAACAGGAGGGGCTCTATAAACATTTGGGAACAGATGAAGGGTCACCAGTAAAACACTAACAAATTAACACAATGCTTAGTAATAAATACTTCAGAAGATGAAAGATAATATTGAGGAACTGCATTGACATCTGGGAATGAAGTCTAAGCTATAAATCATTTTGCTTTTACTGTTCTGACTCACAGTTTTGGTGAGATTGACTGGCCCCAAGCATCACTGAATCAGTTAAGTAAGAAAACAAAAAAAAAAATGCTTAATGTTCATCAGATGATATATGAAAAAAAACAGTGCATACTATGATTATATAGTCTTTTTCTGAAGAAGGTATGGGCCTCCTTATAACTGACTGCATCTATAGTTTAGTAATTGTGGGACTGCATAAATATTTGCTGACCTAATCGGATCCAAACATAGAAAAAGTCCTAAAGTATGAAGAGAAGTTTAAGATGACATCTTTGCTTAGTTTCGCAGAAACATTTCAGAAAGGAGTTAAAACAAAAAGCAAACCGGAAGTAAATGAAAATCACACAGCAAATAAAGGTGCCAAAAAAAAAAAGAAAGAATGCTAAGAAAATGATTAAAAGAAAAGAAAATTGGAAAGCCCACAAATCAAATGTAGAGAACTCTTAGAGCAGCCTCATGTTGACCAAGGCTTGACACAGGAATGGTTAAGAAGAGGTGAATTTAAACAAAAAGATGAAAGCCTAATAATGTTGTAAGATAATGGGCTTTCATAATGTTGGTTTACAAAGCGTATAGAAGAAATGGAGGCAACAGACAAATGGTGGTTCTGTAAAACAGAACTGCAAATCTCATTGCTGGTTGTGATACACTCTCATGGCTGAGGAAATGTATACTGAAAGGCAATAATGTGGCAAAACTGTTGTACTGGAATTATGCAAATATTAGAATATGCAAGTAGTTGAGAAGTATTAGAAACATGACGCAGAAAGCATTATTTATTAACAGTGATGAAGTTTGGATCACATAGGAGATCATCCAGTACCAGTAACTGAGAAAATAAATGCAAGAAAACCAGATATAGCAGTACAAGAAAAAAGGACTAAAGTAGCAGTAATCATTAAAATAACTGCACCCATTGATTATAATGACTTGCATACTGGCGCAAAGTCATAAAAAAAACAAGATATGCAAGCAGAAACTAGAGCAGTGTGGAATAAAGAGACCTAGATAGTTCCAGCAGTAGTTGGAGAAATAAGACTGATTAAAAAAAGTAAGTTCCAGTGTCCTTAAATATGCTGTCAGTACATGTAACCCCCAATAAACTCCTGAAGGAAGCAGTTCTTAGTACAGTGCAGGTGCTGACATTAGAACTCTCGGCAGACATCAGAGACTAAAGTAATTCTAATTTGATAAATTTTAATTGGATCCTGACTCAGGAATGGGGTCTATTCCTCTTGCAGTATTAGAAACCCAAAACTTTTGAAAAATAGGGAAAGGTACATTTATACAGGTGTAGAGGAAGAAAGTGTTTTTTTTTTCAGGTAAAAATGTAATGTTGTCCACTCTGTCCATCTTTCTTCTAAGAAGCCCTTTCTGTCTGGTGTGCTGAATCAGTGGATTCGGTCTTTTCTCTTGTCTCCTCCTCATTTTTCATGGTTGTTTTGCTGAAGATGTGTACATCATTTGTAAAATTCAAACAGGTTCAGAATGCTATAAATGTTATTTGTGTTACAGAAATAGAACCTTTGTCTCTGATTTTATTCTGTTGTAACTAAAAAAACACTGCTAATGCATTTAGTTTGGGCATATGTTTGTAATTCAGTGTTGTGGATAGTAGGTTGTCTTTTTCCTGAGAGAAATTCTCTATCTACAGTGGCACACTGATTGGTCTGTCCAGTGGGTGTGCATATTTTTGAATGTTAATAGTGTTTTGTTGTGTAATGGTAAGTAAAGAATGTTACTTGCACATAGCAGCTGTACATGTTAAATTACGCACCTAAACATTTCACAGACCATAAAACATCAGGCAGTTTAAGCTTAATCTGTGTAATATCAGTCAGAAAGAATTTTTTTTTACAAATTTAAATAGACCAGAATTGCACCTGTTCAAGCTTTCATTATTGGAGGCTTCTTTGCTGGCAGAATCTGGACAGTTTGGGATCTGTGTATCTTTTATCATTGTAAAGGATAGTAAAAGTGTATTTTACTGCCAAAATCCGCTTCCAGTTTTACAGTCAAAAGTTAAGATTAGATATTTCCCAGCATTACCCGAGAATGCCATATCTGCAAATACATTTAGTGCTTTCTGATGGCATCCATGTGTCTGGAAAATGATAATGCACTACTCAGAAAGGGTTCTTTCACTCTCTTGATACTTGTGCAGTACTTTTTGTTTGTTTGAGTATTACTGTGTTCAGTCATTCTTTTCTAGGTACATGTTGTTGTGAAGTCAGTACAAAAACAGCAACCACAGAAGCACTGAAAGCCCATAATGGTAAAACAGGAAAAACTAAAATAATAAAACTCACTTGAGCCACTACGGCTAAAAACGTAAAAACATTTATTATACAAATCACGACTAGTAACAAAGGATAAGTGCTTTCAAGCCAAAGCTCTTCATCGGATCCATACATGCTCTTCTCTCCCTTCTCTTTAAAAGGTTCTAATACCCAATTAAAATCAAGATGCTGGCCTCCGTCCTCTCCAAACCAGTTTTAAAGTCCTGTTTGCCGATCTGCTTGTAGATCGGCTATCCAACTCAATTCGCTCAATTCAGTTTGGAGTCTAATATACCCTTACCTTTTGCTTATAAACTTTATATAAAGCACCATAAAAACAAAAGAATGATCAGGGTACTTACTAGTATGTTGAGCGAGGGCATTATTTTTGGCTACAAGCAGCATATTGCTCATATACTGTAAAATCCGTTCTTTTAACATTCTGTTTAACCAGTTGTTAAAGCCAATTATCTTGTTGTGGTATCCAAGCATCATTCTAGGTGAAGGCAAGATACTACTGAAGACTAGTCCTTCTTGCTTCTAACACTTGCATAGTAAGTTCCATCGTATTTGTCTGCATGTCCCTCTGGGTACAACGCCTTAAGTCATTCACTCCCACATCAGCAACCACTTGGTTATAATTACTTATTTACTGACATTTGTTTACTGGGAAAGTCCTACTTGGCATAGATGCCTTTTTTTCAGCAGAGGCCCAGGGAGAAAAAAGCTCCAAAGTATTGTATTTTAATACGATCAGTATTTATCATAACAAATTTCATTATGTAGTTTCAGTGAATACATAGCATAATAGTATAACAATATTTATATAGATTTTCAAAAACATTTAATTTACAAGCCTTGTATTTAGACTTTACAGGTAGAAGAGTGGTGTATGTGACAGGTAGGAGTAATTTAAGTAGTACAATTGAGTGAGGTGTTGGAGGAGATAAGCAAATTTGAGTGTTAATAGAGAAGTAGTAATGGAATAGTAGTTTGGTTGTGCTAATTAGAAGTAGGTATAGTAAAGAAGTACAATAAAGTGAGGTATTAGAAGGGAATACACAGTTTATGTGATTTAGTGCTTTAAAGGGGGTAGATATAAGAAAGGTGATGAAGGGTGTTAAAGAGCTATGTCCCTCCCATATGAGGATCAGGGACAAAGCCAGGAGGCAGAGAGGAAGTCTTTTATTAATGGTTGAAAAGATGAAGTCGTGTGATAGACCTGATTGATACAGGAATTTTATTCCAAGTTCTAGCTACACTGTTAGAGTAGAGCCTGACCACAGCAGCTCTTTGCGGTTTGTAGATGGTAAGCAGTTTGTTGTATGACCGAAGAGAACAATTTGGAAGCTAGTATTGGAGTGAGGTTCTAATTGCTGGGCAGGTGGATGGGGTATGTAGTACAATTGTTTGGTTTATGGTCCCTTAGGACCCTTGTGATATCATGTATCTTAGCATCAGACAGACAAACTTACAATCGCACTGTTCTTGTCTAGTCTGGTGAGTGTGGGGTCTGTGTGCGTAACTATAGAGTTGCCGATGACTAAAATATTTCCTTGTGCAGACATGGACTTGGTAGACTTTATGGGCTTAAGTCTGCTTTTCTGGTGATGCTTAGGTGAGCTGTGTGTATTTATAGCATGTGCATGTGTAGAAGGAATAGGTGTTGCCTTCTTTACTGGAGACTATGATCTTTTAGTGTGTGTTCTAGGAGGCTTTGGGAATTTCTTTACAGCCTCCGCATAACATATTAGCTTAGTGGTGTGTTGTGATTGCTGTGGTGTTGTGGAGGTATGATGCTTACCAACAGTGTGTTGGTGCTAGAAAGTTTGCATTCACGTTTCTAAAAATATTTACATCTCCTGGAGGTTCTACTGTAAACTGGTAGAAGCAATGACCAGTTGGTAAATATAAGGCAATTGCAGCACTGCCTTAGAACATCTAATGTGGCAAGACTGTTCACAGATGGGGTAAGAGCAGACTGTTGAACCGTGTTGCAAGTGGGTAGAGGACAAGAGCTCACCTCATTTCTCAAGGGTTGGAGGGAGACTGTTAAAGTACACCATGAAGATTTATGGGTGAAGTATTTAGGGTGATATTCTTAAATTTGGGCTAGACAGTAGTTTAGCAGTACATAATGAAAAGAAAGAATTAGGTCTGCCAGGAATGACGGAGGTTTGCCTATTGGCTACTGAGTCTGCCTAGGTAGTAGTGCTGGTCTTGTCACAGCTAGGGATCAGTGCTGCTTTACTTTACTTTTCTAACCAGAAGCAGAACAGTAGCACTCTCAAGCTGCTTCCTGAGAAATAGTATTGTTCCATATGTTGCTGAGTTCAGTACACTTGCTGTAGTCTTCTTTTGGTAGATATCCTAGTTAGTTCATACAGGATCTCAAAACAGCAGAAAGCCAAGCTGCACAAGGATCCTGAAGAGGTTCTTACCAGAACTGCAAACAGACCAACCAGAAAAGTCCAATAAATAACTGCCAAGAATCAATGCCACCATGCTCTTTCTCTCACCAGGAATGAAAGAGTAGTGCTAATCCCAAGTCATCTCCTAAGAAACACTCCTTAGGCTTTCCAGTGCTTGGAAATATCTAAGATGGCTGGGAAATAATGATGTCCATCTATTCCCATGTTGCAGTATTCAAACTGTGGGATTTCCAGCCCTCAGGCAACCCAATGTCGGCTCCTATACAGAAGCTTAAGCCTGGCTGCTGTAGGTGCCTGGGATGTCACACGTAGGGCCATAAACCATGGAGTATAAATGTGATGTTGGCACGCACAGACCTCAGAACTTTTCAGCTGCAGATGTCGATAGCTTTGACCGCTTCACTCCTACGTCCAAAGACTTCGAAAAGATAAGTACCCCGTTGGGGTTTGCCTTTTTTTACTCTTACTTGAGCTTTATCTTGGTTGCTTTTTCTATTAGCCCATGTCGGAGAAAAAGAGTAAATGTAGTTGCAGGCTCCAGATTCTGCACAGACTCTCACGACTGTTGTGTCTTTTGCCTAGGTAGAGAGCACAGCCATAAGGCCTGCTCTGTTTGTCAATCCTTTGTACCCAAGAACTTACGCAGCTGTCTGGCCATGTTAAATCTGTATTTAGAAAATCCAAGGCTTAAACGCCTCACGCTTAGGATGG
Organism: Protopterus annectens; assembly: GCF_019279795.1. Classification (NCBI taxonomy): domain Eukaryota; kingdom Metazoa; phylum Chordata; order Ceratodontiformes; family Protopteridae; genus Protopterus; species Protopterus annectens. Next base: position 169,520,018 of record NC_056731.1, on the reverse strand, counting down.
ATCCCGAGTTGGCTGCCCAAGCCGAACAACCTGGGAAGAAGGCCAAGGTCTACAGGGCTTCTCCAGATGCTGCTGCGCCTTCAGATGTTCCGCCGTCTGCCGTTCTAGGGGCCAAGGGGCACCCATTTACTGTGGTTCCAACGGTTCCTCTGGAAGAGGCCGTGTCAGTAGCCATGGAGAGCTCATCAGCAGGGTTGATACAGATGTTGGCCGTAACTGACGTTGAGGGGGATCCATTGCTTGGCTGGCCAACCGGGACTTCTCCTACACCAGCGCAGGCCTCTGTTTCCCTTCCTACCTGGATGCCCACTACTACAAAAAAGAAACAAAAAAACTAAACATTTTAGCCCAACGCCTCAAGCAGCCCCAGACTGGGAATCCTTCACTTCTTCTTTGATGCAGGCCTTTATGGCACTTAGGCCTACAGGCCCTACTCCCACCAGCATTCCTGTGCTGAGTCCCGGGCCGGCCTCTGCTTCCTCCCTGCCTTTAACTACTACTCAGCAAGCAGATGTTCTTTGTGTTTCACTGTTGCAGTCATCACACTTTGAGAACTACCTGCAGGCAGATAACCCATTGGCTCAAATACCAGAGTATTTGGATTTCTTTGTCGGATGCTGTCGTCTCTTCCATGATGTCAGGTCATCAGGGGTATAAAACATGCAGCCGATGCCATTACATCAGCTTTTCTTGCCATGCGGGAGCATGAAGCAGAAGCAGTTTGCAAGTGCTGGTTGGCCACTACCTGAAATTTTCTTTTTTCGAGTTTCAAACCTGAAGTCTTCTAAAGCGAAGTACCCTCTTGGGGATTCTTTTTTCTTGCTCTAACCTATGTCAGAAAAAGTTGACAATTGTCTTGCCTGTGGAAAGCAAATACCTCACAGAGATTTTCATTCTTACTGTATCACATGTTTAGGCTCAGACCATGACGTCCCTCACTGTCAGATGTTCGTGTTTCACTGTTGCAGTCATTACTCTTGGGTTATCCTGGTGGCAGGCTACCCGCAGTCGGCCTGAATTCCAAATTCTTGGTCCAGCGTCATTTGCTGTCGTCTCTTCCCTGACGTCAGTGCGCCAGGGGTATAAAAGATGCAGCCAACGCCATTTTCTTCAGTCTTTCTTGCCGCACGGTGCCCGAAGCAGAAGCAGTTCGCAAGTGCCGGTCGGCCGACTCCTGAGATTTTCTTGTTTGAATTTCAGATCCGAAGTCTTCATTTAAAGCTAAGTACCCCGTTGGGGAAAGTTTTTCTTGCTCCAGACCAATGTCAGAAAAAGTTAATAATTGTATTTCTTGTGGGAAGCAAATACCTCATAAGGACTTCCATTCTTATTGTATTCCTTGCCTAGGCCCTGATCACGACGTAGCTAATTGCAGATTTTGTGCTAGATTTAACCAACGCACTATTAAGCGTCGGTACGATTTTGCATTTCATTACTTTGGCCGAAGATTTAATTACACAATGTCATCGGATAGCCATCCGATTACCACAATTCACAAGAAACGCAAGGAAAAGGAAAATGACAGGCATCCGAGGTCCAAAACTGATGACGAGGCGTCTTCTAAGCCAGTCGCCGGTTCTCAGGGAGGCGCTTTCGCAGCCCCTGACGCCTGCTACCTCAGAGCCGCAGGCCGCTTCTGACTCCCACGTAGAGCAGACTAGGCCTCTGGAAACAAGGTATTGGACACTTGGAAAATATCCCCTCCGATGGGTCCGGAGCCGCTGAGCAGGCATCGGCTTCTGAGGGTGTTTTCAGGCCTACACAGTTGTATATCAAACCGACTACAGCTCCAAAGGCAAAGACTAAAGCACCACTAAAGACAAAGAAACAAGTGCAGCACGCCCATGGACAGGCCTCCATGTCTAAAAAACAGATGCTCAAAATGGCCAAAGACCTAATTACTTTGATCAGGGGTTCCCATCCCCCTCCTGAGAAGAGGCCTAGGCAAGAGACAGAATATGAATCTTCAGATCAGGTTTCCATTTCCTTTGTCTCTTCTTCTGACCAAGAATACTCTCTCTCTCCCTAGGAGGATTCCGATGCTGAAGAATCTATCCCTTCAGCCTCCCCTTCTGAGGATTTTTCTTTTGGGGAAACCCTACATACCATGAGGGAGCACTTCCACTGGGAGAGCCAAGAATACTCAGAATCTAAGAAAAGGCTTAGAGATTTTCTTTTACTACCTCAGCACAGGCCTCTTGTTATCCCTCCTGTTTTAGACATTGTAGATGATGTATTTTCAGAGTCCAGCCTGTCCCCTGACTCTTTACCCCCTGCACCTGTTAAGCCAGACGGATACTACAGTGTTCCAGATTCACATAAATTTCTTTTTAAAAACCCTGCTGCTGACTCAAACTATTTCTCAGGGTCCCATAGGGGTCAAGGCTTCCACTGCAAAAAACCCTATCCCCTCTGATAGGGATTCAAGGGCACTGGACAGATGGAGGAAAAAGGTTTACAACTCTGCTACCTTGGCTGTGAGGGCTTTAAATTGTCAATTTCATATGCTTAAATATCAGCAATACTTATTGTCACTGCTTAAACAGAGAATGTTAACAAATTCTGAATGTGCAGAAAACAAAGAAATGCAGGATTTATTGCATGCAACTGAACAAGTGGGAAAGCATACTTTGCAATGTGGTTTTGATTCTCTGGAGGCCTCTTGCAGGGCCGCTGTTACGGGTTCTGTCATTAGGCGACATGCTTGGTTAAAAGAACAGAATCTGCCTGATCATGTTAAAGCAAAATTATTAGATGATCCATTACAACATGATACTTTGTTTGGTGTTAAAGCAGAAGTATTATTGAAGAAAATGGAGGACAAAGCGAAATCTATGCAGACACTTAAGGATTTCGTACAGGTGCAGCCACCCAGATTTAGCAGGAACTGGCCTACAAAGAATTGGTCCTTTCCAGTCTCAGACAGGCTACAAAGAGGCAGATACAGACACTTCAGAGGCAGATCCCAGCCCCAAGGCTCATACAGGCCTAAACAATGGGGTGCTTCTACCGCCAAAAGTGGAGAAGACAAATCACAGCCATACATGCCAGAACCAAGCACTTATCTTTTGGCAGCCCCCTTAGGGGGAAAACTAGCACTTTTTTTTCACAAAATTGGCACATGATTACCCAGGACAAATGGGTCTTGAACATAGTGTCTCAGGGCTACAGGTTCCACTTTCACACCCTGCCAAGGGCAAAAGGTATGCCAGACCTGCCACACAATCAATGGGCAGAGGCACAAAAGCAAGTTTCATCCCTCATGGACATGAGGGCCATTCAGCGAGTACCACAACAAGAGCAGGGACAAGGATTTTACTCGAGACTTTTCTTGGTGCCCAGAAAGGACAAAGCCTGGAGACCAATACTGGACCTGTCTATTCTAAACACATTTCTGGACGTTCCAAAATTCAAAATGTTGACTTTGCAGCAGCTACTGCCCATGCTGGGCAAGAAGGCTTGGCTCGTAACTTTGGACCTAAAAGAGGAATACCTGCATGTCCCAGTCAGACAGTCTTGCAGAAGATACCTCAGATTCATAGTTGGCTCAATGCACTACCAATTCTCTGCACTGCCCTTTGGCTTATCTACTGCGCCCAGGGTCTTCACAAAATGCCTGGCACCAGTAATTGCATTCTGCAGACAAAGAGGAATTCAAATGTATTCTTACTTGGACGACTGCCTTATTCAAGCAGAGAACAAAGACATTCTACTAAAGCAGCTGGCGTTTGTAAAAAGATTACTAATTTGCCTAGGGTACACAGTAAACGAAAAGAAATCAAAACTAGTACACTCTCAAGAGATAATATTCCTGGGTGCAAGCTTAAATACAACTGCCCAGATGGCTTATCTCACGCCAGACAAAGGCAACTGACTTCTTACTTCAAAATGTTGGCAACAAAGACCCAGTTATCTGCAAGAAAGATTCTGCAGGCTTTGGGCTTCATGGCATCCTGCATTCTGCTAATTCCATATGCCAGACTGCATATGAGGAAACTACAATGGTATCTAAAAAGTGTTTGGACTCAACATTGCCACAGCCTGGAAATATTAATTACCCTCATTACCTGCCTGCAACAGGAGTTTCGATGGTGGGCACAGGGATGTCACCACAACAAGGGACAGCCATTCACTTTACCCACAGCCAGGCAGACATTAACAACGGATGCATCAGATTATGCCTGGGGGGCCCACATGACAGGAAAATGTATTCAGGGCACATAGCCCGCAAGCCAGATGCATCTTCATATCAATCAAAAAGAGATGCTAGCTGTTCAGAATGCCCTGACAGCTTTCAAGGATCTACTTCATCCAGGACAACTACTGATAAAGACGCACAATACTACAGTCATGTGGTACATAAACAAGCAAGGAGGCACACATTCCTACCCCCTCTGCAGACAAGCCATGACTTTGTGGGACACAGCATTGACTTATCAAGTTCACCTGCAAGCACAATTCCTACCAGGAAAAATAAATACTCTGGCAGACGAACTAAGCAGAAACCTCATGGATCCCCACGAGTGGAAACTGGATCAACAAGTCTTCAGCATGATAACAAGGAAATGGGGATGCCCAGACATAGATCTATTTGCCTCCCCTCACAACTGCCAACTGCAGAGATTCTGCACAAGGATTTATCACAAGCAAGCATGGAAAGTGGATGCCCTATCCTTCAGCTGGAAAAACCTAACAGTATATGCCTTTCCTCCACTGCCTCTCCTCCCCAAGGTACTCCTAAAGGTCAGACAAGAGAAGCCAAAAATGATACTGATTGCCCCAGACTGGCCTCGCCAGCACTGGTACACAATCCTAAGGAATTTGTCTCAAGGTCCAGCCTGGACTTTGCCTCAAACTTCTCACTTACTGACCCAACAAAACAATCGGATCCTGCACAGTCAGCTCAGGACCTTAAATCTGGCAGCATGGCGGATAATGTAGCCATTCAGAACACTTCTCTCTCCAAAGCTGTAATGGATGTTATTTTGGAGGCCAGAAGGCCCAGTACCAGAAAATCTTATGCAGAAAAATGGAAGAGATTCTGTGCTTGGAACCAGGAACAAGGGATTGACACGTTTGTACCAAATATTCCTCAGATTTTACAATACTTAACTGAGATGCTGGGCAAAGGCCTATCCTTTTTATCAATTAAGATTCATGCCTCTGCCATTTCAGCCCATTACAATACGGAACCACCTATCCTTTGCCTCAGAGGGGCAAAAAACATAAGACCTCCAAGGAGAGCACCAATACCTGCGTGGGACCTCAGTTATGTCTTGGAAAAACTCACACTGCCTCCTTTTGAGCCACCCTTAACAGCTAATATAAAATTCTTATCCTGGAAAACAGCTCTGCTCCTAGCAATAACCTCTGCAAGACGAGTCTCGGAGTTACAGGCACTCATGGCTGTGGAACATTTTTATCATTTTCCATCCAGACAGGGTTTCTCTGAGGATGAACCCTACATTTGTGCCTAAGGTGGTGTCCAGTGTGGCCCTTAACCAAACCATTCACTTGCGTACCTTTTGTCCAAACCCACAGAACAAGGGTGAGAGACTTCTGCATTCTTTGGACATGCACAGACAGCTACTCTTCTACTTGGACAGAACTAAAGCTTTCATAAAGATTGAGCAACTTTTAGTGGCATATGCTGCAGGATCACAAGGAAAGGCTATCTCATAACAGACTATTTCAAAATGGATAGGCCATTGCATTTGTTTCTGCTACTCACAGCATGGCAAATCAGTGCCTAAGTGCATTAGGCCTCATTCAACCAGAGCAGCAGCCACTTCAGCAGCCTTCCTCAGAGGAGTACCAACCAAAGACATCTTAGAGGCTGCAACTTGGAGTTCAGTGCACACTTTTACAAAGCACTACCACTTACCTCTCTACTCTAAATCCAGAGCAAGCTTTGCCACTGCAGTTCTGCAGGGCCTCATAGCCTCTCCTAATCCTATTTAGCCCAGCCACCCATCCTCAGCTTTGAGATTCAACCCAAGAGTAATGACTGCAACAGTGAAACATGATGAATATAGTACAGTTGTGTACCTACCATAAATGTAGATGTTCGAGTGTATTCACTGTTGCAGTCCAGGTTACCCTTCCACCATCCCCCTTTCTTTTGCTGGGTCTTATCTGTACTTCTCTATTCTATACAACCTATATGGTCTATTTGCTTGTAGATGAAGGAAATGTTTACTTTATTGCATGCATGTTTATTGGCATAATTTATTTAGCCTACCCTTTTGGGGGCACCTGACATCTGGGGCAAGAAAAACTGTAGAAAATGGCGTCTGCTGCATCTTTTATACCCCTGCTGCACTGACGTCAGGGAAGAGGTGACAGCAACCGACGCCGGACCAAGACTTTGGAATTCAGGCCGACTGCGGGTAGCCTGCCAGCATGATAACCCAAGAATAATGACTGCAACAGTGAATACACTCTAACATCTACATTTTTGGTAGGTACACAACTGTACTTTGTGTCTTGTTTAACGCTGGAATTATTCATCGTCGGGCTATCTTTGTTGATAAATTCTTTCGCTTTCGTTCTCCATATTCCGAAATGGCTTCGGTAAGCCATCCGACTACGATCTTCTGAAAAAACATAAGGATAAAGACAGAGACAGACCGCATAGGTCCAAAACTGCCGACGATGCTTCCGTTAAGCTAGTCAAAAGTCTGTTGGTACTCAGTGAGGTGCCTTTGCAGCCCCTGATACCCGCTTCTACAGATTCGCAGGCCTCTGTTGAGACCCATTTGGAGTCTGGTGTGTCGCAAGATGCTTCTTCGATTATATAACCTGCCTATGTTTCTACCTTGGATTGGTCTGGAGCAGCTGTGCAGGCACCAGCTTCTGAGGGTGTATTCTGACCTTCCGATGTTCGTATTAAACTGACTACTTTGTTTCAGACTAAAACGACTGAGCTTCTCAGGCCCAGAGTTCGCACTACGCGTAGAAAACAGACGTCCAAAGCTCATGCTCAAGCTCCCATTCCACAGAAACAAATGCTTACAATGGCTGAAGACCTTATAACTCTAATTAGGGGAAGCCAGTCTTCCCTCTCTAAAAGACAAATAATTGATTTCCTTCTGATTCAACAGACTCTGATCCCTCTGATTACCAGGACATACCCTTATCTACCTATGAGGATTCAGATGCAGAAGATTCTATTCCCTCTGCCTCCCCTCCAGAGGACTTTTCTTGTGGTGAAATCTTGCATACCTTAAGAGAGCATTTCCACTGGGAATGCCAGCACTACCCACAGTCCAAAAAGAGACTCAGAGAATTTTTAGACTTGCCTCAGCACAGGCCTCTAGCCGTAGCCCCATCCTGGATATTGTAGATGATGTTTTCATGGAATCCAGTCTTACTTTTGATACTTTATCACCAGCTCCTAGAAAGCCTGACAGGTACTACAGGGTACCTGACTCTCACAAATTTCTCTTTAAGAATCCCAGTGCAGATCCAGAGGCCATTTCCCAGGGACCTAAATGTATTAAGGCTACTACAGCCAAAAATCCTACACCTTCGGACAGGGATTTGAGGGCTTTGGACAGATGGGGAAAAAAGGTATATACCTCTGCAACTCTTGCCATCAGGGCTTTAAATTGCCAGTTTCACATGTTGAATTACCAGCAGCATATTGTCGAACTAATTAAAACAAAAAATGTTGTTGCTTCCAGATTTTGCAGAAAATAAAGATTTACAAGAGTTACTGCATTCCGCAAACCAAGTCAGTAAACATACTTTGAAGTGTGGTTTTGATGCCTTAGAAGCATCTTGCAGACCTGCTGTCACTGGGTTTGTACTGAGAAGGCATGCGTGGCTGAAGGAACAAATCTTGCCAGTCCATGTCAAAGCAAAATTACTAGATGCTCCATTAAACCAGGAACTTTTCTTTGGCACAAAAGCAGAAGAGGTTCTTAAAAAGATGGAGGAAAAAGCTAAATCTATGCAAACTGTTAAAGATTTCTTATAGGTAAAGCAATCTAGATTCAGTAGGCATTGGCCTTCAAAAAAACTGGTCCTTTCCAGTCCTTACCAGGTCTTCTCAGCCGAAACCCAGGGGCAACAGACCACCAAGGCTACAGTCTCAGGGTACGCAGAGATCTAAACAATGGAGTGCTCCCCCCCTCAAAAACAGGGAGTGGTAAGCCACCTCCTTATGGAAAAAATTCACAGTGACTTGTCTGTTATCCTTCCCAGCCATGCCCAAGTACTTGCACCTCTAGGATGAAAACTCGCCCTGCATGCAAAAAACTGGATGTCCATTACCCAGGACCGATGGGTCCTAAACATTGTATCCCAGGGATACAGATTCTACTTCCACTCATTGCCAACCCCAAGCGGGTTGCCAGACCTTCCGCCAAACCAGTCGGCAGAGGCTCAAAAGCAAGTACTTTCTCTTCTCAGTATCAGGGCTATTCAGCCTGTTACAATAGAGCAAAGAGGACAGGGTTTCTACTCCAGACTGTTCCTGGTACCAAGAAAAGATGGCTGTTGACACCCTATCCTGGACCTGTCCATTCTCAACACCTTCCTGGTGGTCCCAAAATTCAGAATGCTTACACTACAACAGCTGCTTCCTATGCTAGCCAAGGACGCCTGGCTAGTCACCCTATACCTAAAAGAAGCTTATCTGCACATCCCCATAAGGGAATATTGCAGGAAATATCTACATTTCAGGGCAGGCTCTATGCACTATCAGTTCTCTGCACTTCCCTATGGCTTATCTACTGCGCCCAGGGTATTCACAACGTGCCTTGCTCCAACCAATGCATAACGCAGGCAGAGAAATATTCAAATTTATCCATACTTGGATGATTGCCTGATTCAGGCGGACAGTCAGGAATTGCTGCTTCAGCACCTGGCATTTATAAAGTGACTTCCAACTTCTCTGGGGTACACCATCAACGAAAAGAAATCACATCTGGTGCCCAGCCAAAAGATTGTATTCCTGGGAGCAAGCTTGAATACAACTTCCCAGATGGCATTCCTTACTCCAGAAAAGCAGGTTTATTTGACAAACTACTTCAAACTAATGGCCACCAGAACCCAGCTATCTGTAAGAAAAGTACTGCAAGCCCTAGGGTTCATGGCCTCATGCATTCTTCTAATTCCATATGCAAGATTAGACTGTATATGAGGAAACTTCAATGGTACTTAAAAAGTCTCTGGTGCCAACATTCTCAGGACCTGGAAACAATTATTCCTATCATTCCTTGTCTAAGGATAGAGTTCCTTTGGTGAGCAGAGGCTTGCAAACACAACAAGAGACTCCCTTTCACTCAACACCTCACCGCCCAAACCCTGACAACAGAAGCATCAGACTATGTATGGGGGGCTCACATGGCTAGCAAATGCATTCAAGGCAAATGGAGCCCAGGACAAATTCACCTATATATCAATCAAAAAGAAATGTTAGCTGTACAGAATGCTCTGACAGCCTTCAAGCCTTATCCTTCCAGAACAACTGTTGATAAAGACAGACAACACCACAGTTATGTGGTACATAAAGAAGTAGGGGGGGAACTCATTCCTACACACTCTGCAGGTTAGCCATGGCCCTGTGGAACACAGCCTTGAGCAACCACGTGCACCTGCAAGCTCAATTCCTGCCAGGCAAACAAAATTCACTGGCAGATGACTAAAGCAGAAATCTGCTGGACCCACACGAGTGGAAACTGGAACCCAACTCATTCAAACTTCTAACCCACAGGTGGGGGACACCAGAGGTGGAACTCTTTGCCTCCCCCCAAAACCATCAATTAAGCAAATTGTGCACCAGAAATCCCCACAGCCAAGCATGGAAAGTGGATGCCCTATTCTTTACATGGGAAAACCTCTCAATTTATGCCTTTCCCCCACTGCCACTCCTCTCAAAAGTACTACTCAAGATCAAACAGGACAAACCAAGGACAATCCTTATTGTACCAGACTGGCCCTGCCAGCACTGGTACCCACTCCTATGCAGTCTGGCAGTAGTGCCACCCTGGCACCTCCATCAGACCCTTCCCTGCTGTCCCAGCAGGAGGGACAGATTTTGCATCCTCAGCTGCAAACCCTGAACCTTGCAGCCTGGCTTTATTCCCTGTATACTCCACCAGCAACCCTCAGCAAACAGGTGCTGGACATCATGCTTGAGGCCAGATGGCCTAGTACTAGAAAATCCTATTCAGAAAAATGGAAAAGATACTGTTCTTGGAGCCAGTCTCAAGGAAAGGACACAGCCGTGCCCACCTTACCTCAAATTCTGGATTACCTAGCAGAGCTGCTCCACAAAGGCCTATCCTTTTCTTCTATTAAGATTCATGCCTCGGCCATCTCAGCTTATTATAATACTGAGCCACCTCTCTTTTCTCACCCTGTGGTCAAACAGTTCCTGAGAGGAGCTAACAATTTTAGACCCCCCCCCCCCCGAGGAGCGCGCCCACCCCTGCCTGGGTCCTTAACTTTGTACTAGAGAAGCTCACGCTTCCCCGTTTTGAGCCTGCTGCTACAGCACAGTTAAAATTCCTTCATCACTTCAGCAAGAAAAGTGTCTGAGTTACAGGCACTAATGGCTGTGGAACCCTTCATTATTTTCCATGCTGACAGAGTTTCCCTTGGGACCAACCAATCTTTTTTTATGTCAAAGGTGGTATCCAGTGTGGCACTGAACCAATCCATCCATTTACCAACCTTTTTCCCTTATCCTCTAAATAAAGCGGAAAGGACCCACCTTGGATGTGCACAGACAACTCAGGTTCTACCTTGATAGGACTAAGCCTTTCAGAAAATCTGACTAGCTGCTAGTCAGCTTTGCTACAGGGGCAGAGGGCAAGGCCATTTCAAAGCAAACCATTTCCAAATGGATAGCACACTGCATCCATTTCTGCTACAAGCACCATGGAAAACCTACCCCACAGGGGTTCAGAACTCATTCCACTAGGGCTACCTCAACCTCTACAGCATTTCTTAGGGGAGTCCCTACCAGGGACATCCTGGAAGCTGCAACCTGGAGTGCTGTACATACCTTCACCAAACATTACCACTTACCTGTCTTTTCTAAATCCAGAGCTGGATTTGCCACAGCAGTCTTACAAGGCCTGGTAGCCACCCTACTATTTTTTGACTGCCTCCACCCTTCCTCAGCTTTGGGAATCAACCCAAGTGTGATGACTGCAAAAGTGAAACACGAAAAACATAGTACAGTTGTATACACTTATCATAAATGTAGATGTTCGAGTGTATTCACTGTTGCAGTCCTGGTTACCCTCCCTCCAGCCCCCTGACTCTTCTATGCTTTCTATCTATCCTCCTTTTGGTTATATCTTATGGCTGTGGTATTTACTTTTACTGGAGGTGTTCCACACCATGTAATTGCTTCCTATTTTGGGGGCTCATGACACCCGGGGCAAGAAAAACTGATGTAATGGTGTCGGCTGCATGTTTTATACCCCTAATGACCTGATGTCATGGAAGAGGCGACAGCATCCGATGCAGAAATCCCAAGGCTCTGGCATTCAGGCCAATTGAGGGTGACCTGCAGGCAGATAACCCAAGTGTGATAACTGCAACAGTGAATACACTCTAACATCTACATTTATGTTAAGTGTACACAAGTGTACTTTACTCAAGATGACCCTGACCAGTCCTAATCCTCCTCTGAGGAATCTGTCTTATGTCTCTCAGATTGCCTCTCCCATAGACTATTGCTCCCCTGACGAGGACTCCATTGAAGGGAACTCCCCACCTGAGGATATTTCATTTGGGGAAACTATTTCAAAAATGAAAGAGTATTTCAAGTGGGATGCTACCTTAGTTTCTGAAATCCAGAAGAGATACTTTGAGCTTCTGCTGCTTGACTCTCCCTCACCTTCAGCCACCCCTCCAGTGCTCCCAGCCTTCTTAGATGCCTTCAATTCTGTGTCCAAGAACCCAGACTCTCACCCTCCGGTCCCTAAAAGGCCGGATAGGTTTTACAAAGTACCTGATGACTGCAAGATGTCCTTCAAGGATGCATCTGCAGTCCTTACAAATGGGTTGTCCTGTCGTCAGGCAGCCCTTCGGTCGGCCGGATTCCAAAGTCTGGGTCTGGCCTCGGCTGGTGTCGCACTTCACCCGACGTCATAGCTGCAGTTCTTCGGGTATAAAGACATCAGCCGACGCCATTTTCCTCAGTCTTTCTTGCCGCGTGGCGCCTGAAGCAGAAGCTGTTCGCAAGTGCCGGTCGGTCAGAACCAGAGATTACTACTACAAGTACCGAAGACTTCTAAAAAGCTAAGTACCCCGTTGGGGACTCTTTCTTGCCTCAGCCGATGTCAGAAAAAGTGAATAACTGTTTAAATTGTGGGAAACAAATACCTCATAAAGATTTCCACTCTTACTGCTTACCTTGCTTAGGCCCAGACCACGACGTAGCAGCTTGTCTAGCCTGTGCTTCTTTCAACCGACGAACGCTTAGACGCCGGTCTGAATTTGCTGAAGAGTTTTTCGCCCGCTTTTGCTTACATTATGCCGCCGGATACTCCGACTACGCAAATTTCTAAAACGCAAGGAAAAGGACCGACACTCGCGGTCCGGTTTCGCCGAAACCGGTTAAGCCAACCGAGTGTCTCTGTTTCGCTGAAACCGAGTCCACGGTTCTTCCTTCGGCCGAAAGCTTGCCACTTACCGAGGCCTCATCCAGCTTGGCTGAATCTGCTACTGAAATCCCACCTGCTCCTGCAGGTTCACAGGATTTATCAGATACTATCCCTTTGGATATTTCTACCCCTGCACGTGGAGCTGCTAGGCCTCCTGCATCCATGTCGATTAAGGCCTTTGCCAGGGCTAAAGCAGCAAAACTACCAAAACTGTGCCTGCTAAGACCCCTCTCACAGGCCCAGTTCTAGTTCACAAATGCTTAGTCTAGCAGAGGATCTCATTTCTTTGATCCGGGGATCCCAACCACATCCAGACAGGGCCTCTCACCCACCTCCAGAGAAGAGGACTACAGTAGAGCCCCCTGAGCCAGTTTCTTCAGATGGCTCCTCTGATGAATCAGATAATTCAGACCCTCCAGAGGCCCCTTTTTCTCCTTATGAGGACTCTGATGCAGAAGAGTCCATTCCTTCTGCCTCTCCGCCTGAGGAATTTTCTTTTGGGGAAACCTTGCATGCTATGAGGGAACAATTTCAATGGCAGGGCCAGGATTTTTCAGACTCTAGGAAAAGGCTTAGAACCTTTTTGCATTTGCCACAGCATAGGCCTTTAGCCATTCCTCCAGTACTTACTGTTGTGGATGATGCTTTTAATGATGCTTGTACTGCTCCTGATTCTCTTCCTCCGCCCCTGCTAAGCCCGATAGGTACTACAGGGTTCGGACACACATTATCATTTGTATAAGGCCCCTTTTGCAGATCCCGAAACTATCTCCCAGGGACCCAAGGCTGTAGCAGCTACCTCTACCAAAAAAACCCTCCCCTCTGAAAGGGAATCTAGGGCCTTAGAGAGATGGGGTAAAAGTTTACACTTCTGCTACTCTTTCAGCTAGGGCCTTGAACTGTCAATTCCACATGATTCAGTATCAGGAATTTATGTTAGACCAGTTAACTAAAAACTGTCCTCGGATGAACCATTAGACAAAAATCTGTACAGGAAATGGTACATAACATTCAGCAGGTCAGTAATCATTCCTTAAAATGCGGCTATGATGCACTGGAGGCTTCCTTTAGATCAGCCATGACTGGCACAGTGATCAGAAGACATGCATGGTTAAAAGAACAGTCCTTACCAGACCATGTTAAATCAAAGCTCCTAGATGCTCCCATGGATAAGCTCAATTTGTTTGGCTCCCCTGCACAGCAGGTGCTGAAGAAGGTGGAAGAGAAAGCAAAATCTGTCCAGACAGTCAAGGATTTCTTGCAGGTCCAGCCTCCAAGGTTTAGCAGGAACTGGCCTTCCAAGAATTGGTCCTTTCCAGACACCTCCAGAGCTCCGAGAGGCAGGAATAGACGCTCAAGAGGCAGGGGTCAATCCAGAGGTGCCTACAGGGGACGTCAGTGGCAGGGTAACAACCAGCGAGGTACAGCCACAGATCCAGCCACCACCACCACTTCCACAGGACAATCACAGTGACTTGGCTCTGGCACCGCCTACCAGGGAACAACTAGAGGCACCCTTAGGCGGAAGCTAGCCTTATTTTCAGTAAACTGGCATTACATCACAGGAGACAAATGGATTTTACAGACAATAGACCAAGGTTACAGGTTTCACTTCCATACTCTACCAAGGAAGAGAGGAATGCCAAACCTACCTCCAAATCAGAAGACAGAAGCTCTAGAACAAATAACTCACTTACTAAGGATGAGAGCTGTAGAAAGGGTACCATCTATGGAACAAGGGCAAGGATTTTACTCCAGACTTTTCCTGGTACCAAGAAAAGAAAACCAATGGAGGCCTATTTTCGACCTGTCCGCTTTAAACACATACCTCATTGTTCCAAAATTCAAAATGCTGACCCTACAGCAGCTTCTTCCCATGCTGGGCAAGGAGTCTTGGCTGGTAACTCTAGATCTCAAGGAGGCATACCTGCACGTCCCCATACGACCAAATTGCAGAAGATACCTCAGATTTCTTACAGGATCAGAGCATTATCAATTCTCAGCATTGCCCTTTGGCTTATCTACTGTGCCCAGAGTATTCACGAAATGCCTGGCATCAGTAATTGCTCATTGCAGGCTTCAGGGAATTCAAATTTACCCTTACCTGGACGACTGCCTGTTACAAGTGGACAACAAAAACAAATTAACAAAAGATTTGCAAGGGGTCATTCATCTACTACAAGCCCTGGGATACACAGTCAATATAAAAAAGTCAAGGCTGATACCATCCCAAAGGATAATCTTCTTGGGTGCAGATCTGGACACATCAAAACAAATGGCATTCCTGACAGTAGAAAAACAGGAGCAACTCCCTTTCTACTTCATGGCATTAACAAAGCAGAACCAGCTAACAGCAAGAAAAGTCCTGCAAGCTCTCGGTTACATGGCATCCTGCATAATATTGATTCCACATGCCAGACTACATATGAGAAAGTTACAGTGGTACCCAAGGAATTTATGGTCTCAGCACAAGCACAGCCTAGAAACCCAAATTCCAATAATTCCATGCCTGAAGCAAGAATTCCAATGGTGGGCTCAGGCCTGTCAAACAAACAAGGGACTGCCCTTCCACAGCACTCAACCAAGCCAGACCATCACAACAGACGCTTCAGACCTCGGTTGGGGGGCACACATGCTGGACAAGTGCATACAAGGCTTATGGACTCAAGACCAGCTGCACCTACACATAAATCAAAAGGAAATGCTGGCAGTAAAACTGGCAATTCAGGCATTCAGACCATTTCTTCGACAGGGTCAACTGCTGATAAGGACGGACAACACCACAGTTATGTGGTACATCAACAAGCAGGAGGCACACATTCATACCCTCTATGCCGGATGGCAATGGACCTCTGGAATGTGGCACTGAGCTTCAACATTCAGTTACAAGCAATTTTTGTGCCAGGAAAAGAAAATATACTAGCAGACATCCTAAGCAGAACTGCCACGGATGCCCACGAATGGATGCTGCATCCGGGCATCTTCAAAACCATTACAAGGAAATGGGGACTACCAGAAATAGACTTATTTGCATCCCCACACAATCACCAACTGAAAAAATTCTGCACAAGGACGTACCACCCACTTGCTTGGAAAGTGGACTCCCTATCTTTCAGCTGGAAAAACCTGACAGCATATGCATTCCCACCACTTCCTTTGATGCACAAGGTGCTATTGAAGATCAAAGAAGACCGTCCAAGGATCATCCTGATAGCTTCAGACTGGCCAAGGCAACATTGGTACCCATTACTGAGGAGTATGTCTCGGGAACAAATATGGCCTCTGCCCCTAGTTCCCTTGCTGTTAACACAGAACAACTTCAAAACCCTGCATCCAAACCTGAAAACACTGCAGCTGGCTGCCTGGAACATTGCATAAGACCAAATAACCCAGATTTATCTCAAAGGGTTAAAAACATTATCTTGGAGGCTCGCAGACCCTCAACAAGAAAAAATTATTCAGCAAAATGGAAAAGATATCTCATTTGGAGTACAGCAAAAGGAGAGTGTGTCACTGGTAAACATAGCTAACATCCTGGAATACTTGGCAGAGCTCTTCCACAACGGCCTGTCCTATTCTTCCATTAAGATTCATGCATCAGCCATTTCAACAGAATACAACTTGGATCCTCCAGTCTTCTCACATCCTCTGCTCAGGCAGTTTCTGAGAGGAATTAAAATGTAAAACCACCTAGGAAGCCACCATTGCCAGCATGGGACTTGAACTTTGTGCTAGAAAAATTGACACTACCTCCTTTCGAACCAGCAGCAACAGCAGAATTACAATACTTATCATGGAAAACTGCTTTCCTGCTTGCAATCACTTCAGCAAGAAGGGTATCTGAGCTACAGGCATTAATGGCAGTACAGCCCTTCCTGATCTTCCATCAAGATAGAGTGTCCATGAGAACTAATCCTACTTTTATGCCAAAGGTGGTCTCCAGGGTATCTTTAAATCAAGCTATCCACCTACCTACATTCTTCCCCAACCCACAGAACAGGGAGAAAGACTGTTGCATACCTTGGATGTACATACACAATTACGCTACTACCTGGACAGGACCAAGAGCAACAGAACAACTGACCAGCTACTGGTAGCATATGCAACAGGAATGGAAGGAAAAGCAATTTCAAAACAGACAATCTCTAAGTGGATAGGAAATTGCATTAGATTTTGTTACTCCTACCATGGGAAGAAAACTCCAGAAAACATCAGGCCTCACTCTACAAGGGCTACAGCCACTACCACAGCTTTTTACGAGGAGTGGCTACCAAAGACATTTTAGAGGCTGCTACTTGGAGCTCCGTGCATACATTTGCCAAGTATTATAATTTACCTTTATACTCCAGATCCCGAGCAGGTTTTGCCACTGCTGTTTTGCAAGGGATCTTAACTACACCATAATCTTATTTCTCCTCCTCCCCCAGTTTGGCTATGGTATTCTACCCATTTGTAAGGACTGCAGATGCATCCTTGAAGGACATAGTACAGTTTTGTACCTACCATAAATGTAGATGTCCGATAGGCATGCATCTGCAGTCAGGATTACCCACCCTCCTTCCCCTCTATGGTACTCCTAGGGTATTTGCCCATCTTGTAGCTAGCTGGGGGAATCTATTATGGTGTATTTGTTTGTATATATGTACATACATGTTTATTTTTTGTTTGCCCTCTACTATTTGGAACCATTTGCATTTATCCAAATTTAGCCTTCCTAGAGGGCACCTGGCATCTGGGGCAAGAAACACTGAGGAAAATGGCGTCGGCTGATGCCTTTATACCCGAAGAACTGCAGCTATGACGTTGGGTGAAGTGCGACACCAGCCGAGGCCAGACCCAGACTTTGGAATCCGGCCGACCAAAGGGCTGCCTGACGACAGGACAACCCATTTGTAAGGACTGCAGATGCATGCCTATCGGACATCTACATTTATGGTAGGTACAAAACTGTACTTTCCTAGTACAACCCCAACTGGCCAACCCAACAGTTATTGCAGTGTCCCCAGACAGAGTCTAGGCAGTTGACTTCTGCTTCTCTACTGCCATCAGATAAAGACAACAAAACTGTGGACAAAATGGAAAAAAAGGTATACACTTCCTTTACCTTAGCCTTGAGGGCTATAAACCACCAAACACACATGGTGAAGTATGCCCTAGACCTGGTTTCTCAGGCCATCATTTTATTGGCTTCCACCCCTGACTGTGCAGTCAAATCAGACATTACCTCCAAACTGTCCTTGTCCACACAAGTAGCCAGACACTCTATCCATTGCAGTTATGATGCAGCAGAAGCCACTGCCAGATCTGCTGCCACTGCATCGGCCTTGCACAGATACTCCTGGCTCAGATTGCAGCCTCTGCCAGATGATTTTAAAGCTAAAATAATGGATGCTTCTCTGGACAACAACCTTCTGTTTGGCAAAAATGCTGCAGAATTTCTCAAAAACTTAAGAAAAAAAGCAAGGAGCTGCAGGACATTAAACATTTGCTTGTGTCCCCATTGCCCAAATACTACAGGAACTACCCAGCCAAAATATCCTTTGTCAGAAGGGCCCCTTCCACCTCTTGCCCTTCTGTGGCCAGACCACATAGGGGACCTTGGAGACAATCTTATTCCAGACCCCCTTAACCCCCACAACAAAAAGCCCTTTCCAGCTAGAGGGGGACCTTCCTCCACATAACTGCTTTGCCCAAGTGCCCCTGTCCGCTCGCCTTACCCTATGCCTTCCCTTCTGGAGAACCATCACTTTAGATCTGTGAGTTCTTTCCATCATCCAAAAAGGATATGTTCTATCCTGGAAAGAAAAACCTACACCAAAAAAAGATACCTTTCTCTCCCAAAAATCAAATCTCTCTACTTCCTCCCATCCTGCAGGAACTTATCTCCCAAGTAACCGTAGAACCAGTTCCCACAGGACAGGAGGGACTAGACTTCTACTCCCGCCTTTTCTTAGTCCCAAGAAAGGATGGCAGCTGGAGACCTATCCTGGACCTCTCATACCTAAACCTGTTCGTACAGGTCCCCTCCTTCAAGATGCTCTCTCTTCAAACTTTGTTACTCCTCATCCCATCTCAAGCCTTCATGGTCACTCTAGACCTAAAAGATGCATACTTGCACATCCCAGTCAGACCCTCTCACATGAGATTCCTACACTTCTCTGGGCCCTCTGCTCATTTTCCATTTACTGCCTTGCCCTTTGGCTTGCCTGAGGCATCCAGAGTTTTTACCAAGTGCTTAGGCCCAGCCATCGCCCATTGCAGAACCAAGGGAGTACAAATCTACCCTTACTTGGACGACATTCCCTTTTTGGCAGAATCAGAGTCCACTCTTCTACCCATCTCCAATTCACCATGTCCCTACTGCACAAACTGGGGTTCACCTTCAACCTTCCAAAATCCTCTCTCCTCGCACAACAGGACAAGGTTTTCCTTGGGTGCAGAATCAGAACAGATCTAAAGATATCCTTCCTCCCACCAAAGTACAGTCCCTCTCATCCCATTTTCTAAGCCTATTGACAGAATCGCACCTGACTGAAAGACAGTTTCTGCAAACTATAGGTCTCAGGGCTGCCACCATTTACATGCTTGCACTAGCAGGGATGCACATGAGGAAATTCCAGTTGTACTTAAAGAATGTTTGGCCTCAGAGCCAACAGCCTCTAGACAAACTCATCCCCCTTCTGCCTGCCTAAATGTAGAGCTGAAGTGGTGGATTCAGCAGGTTTCCAGCAACCAGGGAATTCCTCTGCATCTCCCTCCCACTACTCAGTCTATGCACACAAATGCATCAGACCTAGGGTGGGGTGCAACCCTGAAGGGCTACAGTGTACAACAGTGCTGGTCCCTTGTCCTGCAAAAACAGCACATCAATGTCAGGGAAATGACTGCTGTCCTGCTAGCTCTAAAAGTCTTCCTTCCCATCCTGCAACCAGGGATACTCCACATCGTGACCGACAACACTACTATCTTGTGGTACCTAAACAAACAATGAGGGACAAAGGCATACCGGTTATGTCGGATAACCCTGCAAATCTGGGAAATGGCAGCAAAACATTACCTTGTCCTATAAGCTTCATACATCGCCTCTCAGGAAAACAAACAAGAGGACTTGCTCAGCAGAACATCCTCTCTGCAACACGAATGAATTTATATTTAAATTAATGTCTTAAAAAACAGATTGTATCTAAGGGTCTGCGGGGACACAAATATCCGAATAATGTCATCTGTGGGAGTGAATTTCACTCTGAATTGGTTAAGATATTTGATGAATGTGGTTTTGGGATTGTTAGAGCCATCATTAAAAGAAATGATATAGAAATTAAAACTTTGCAACAGGATAATTTTAAACTGAATGAAACTGTTACTTCTGATTTAATGTTTACCATTGATGTTGAAAAACGAAAATATTATGAATTAAGGAAACAAGTAGATCAACAATGCAATATAGTGTTAAACCGTAAATATAGGAAGCTTAATAGGGATATCAAGGAATACCAGGAAGGCAGGCAGTATCCCAACCCACCTAATTCCAGGGGTGGTACTTCATTTCAACAGGGTTTTAGGGATACTTCTAATTTACATGATATACAGTCTCCTGGACAGGAGTATTCTTCTCCCCCACCATTACATCCATTTGAAGATGAGACTTATTCTGACCCTGATTTTTTACCCAGGAGATCAGAACGCCTTCAGCAGCAGGCTTACAAACAGCAGGCACAACAACACTATTTAGGACCTCGTTCTCCCCGGCCAGTTGGGGGGGCCAAAAACAGGGGGTGGAGAAGGGGCCAAAACCAGGAATGGTAAAGAATGGCGCCATAGAGGTTATTGCCCTTGGAAACTATTCTAAACATACGCTCAATGGATATCACATTTACAACTATAGTGATGCAGTCATCACTAATATTTGGTTTTCCCTGTTTACAAAGGGTTTTAAGTTTGTACCTAGCAAAAGTTACAACATGGTTAACACTATACTTGATGTTAAACTTTTCACACGCAAGCTTAATCTTCAGCATTTGTTTGGATCTACTAATATGGGTCCTTGTCTTATGTTAAGAAAATCTAGTACCTACAATCCTCCATTGCATCCGCAAATTAGCAATTTGGAAAACAGGATTGTCCATATGATACGGAGTAGAGTAGGGAGGTTTAATAACTACTCCAATCTTACTCAGGCAGAGAGTACCCTTCTTGCTGAGCTTAGCCTTGATTCATCTGTCCGGGTAATGGAGCCCGACAAAGGGGGCGGTACGGTCATTATGGAACAGATGATGTACGAGGCAAAGATGCATGATTTATTAAATGACACCACCAAATATTCTATTGTTTCCTTAAATGAGGTACATATGTCATACAAAAAGATTGATTTAGTTATCAAGGATCTTTTGGATCAGGAAGTCATCGAACCAGATCTTTATACCTTTTTGAATAATTCACACCCCAAAGTCCCCACCATCTTTGGGGTGCCTAAAATTCATAAAAATGCTATGGATCCTCCCCAGAGACCAATAGTGGCAGCCCAGGGGTCCAAAACCCATAACTTATCTAAGTTTTTGGACTGGAAGTTAAAGCAGTTATGGGGTAAGCAACAGCATCTGCTCAAAGATTCATGGGAATTTTTGCGGGGGATTACTTGTGAACTCCACAGGCCCAACCTACTGTTTGTGACCATAGATGTGGTGGATCTTTTTTCAGTTATCCCGCACACAACAGGGTTGGCCTGGATGGAAGAGGCCCTATGGGCATGTAAGGGTGTTACCAACAATGATGTAGTGTTGGTTATGCATTTATTGGAATTGGTCCTTAGTTACAACTATGTGTATCTTGGTGGGGAATATTTCCAACAGACATCGGGCGTTTCTATGGGGGCCAATTGTGCTCCGACCTATGCTGACATTTTGTCGGTATGGGAAAATAAATTTGTATTACAAAGTGAATTTTCTAAGTATTGGATCCATTATACCCGGTTTCTGGATGACATTTGTATTTTCTGGACAGGACCAAGGCATTGTGTAGAGGAATTTGTCACCTATTTACATTCAACTACTGAATTTTTGAAATTTACACATCAAATTTCAGTTGATCAAGTTAACTATTTAGACGTCACTCTCTAGAAACATACTAATTGCTTTAGTTCCTGTATATACAGAAAGCCCTCATTCTCTAATAGCTATCTGCACTATTCTAGCTCACACCCTAAATTTCAAAAAAGGTCTATTGTCAAGGGACAATTTGTTAGTCTCACGTATGACATCGGATGACCATCATTTTTGTATTGAAGATGAAAAACTGAGTTTGCTATTTGTAGATAGAGGATATCCTACTTCCTTGATAAAATCGGTTTGGGAAGAGGTTATTTCAGCTAGGGGCACTAGATTTTTTCCCATTTTAGGAAAAGGACCTATTGATACATGTGTTGAAAGTACCCCTCCCCCTTTTAACATTACAGGTTCAAACTTGGCATTTGTTACTGCCTTTAGTGAGGATGCAGGACATATCAGGTATATTATTCAGCAAGAAATGGATACCTTTAAGGATTTTACAGATCTGAATAATCTTAAGGACCTGACATGCAAAATTGTTTATAAAAGGGGATTTAATATTAAAAATATTTTAGAACAAAATTCTAATGCAAGTACTTCAAACCAACTTAGAAAGGGTACATTTCGTTGTGGACACTGCAAACAGTGTAAATATGTTATCAACCAGGAAAATCTATACCTAGAAAGTAGGAACAGGAAGATTTATGCACAGAGATATTATAACTGCAATTCTACAGGTATAGTTTATTTAGCTGTCTGTAGGTCTTGCCAAGCATTTTATGTAGGCAAGACCGAAAGACAGTTATATTACGAAATTCAAAAACAAAGTACTACCAATGCTCTTTATAAGCACACATTGGTGTGCATATCTGCCTTTTTTATGTGTTGGAATCAGTCCCCAAATGTTCTAGGGGAGGACATTGGGAAGCTAGGCTATCACACAGAGAGACATGCTGGCAGATTTTGCTAGCTTCAAATAAGGCCCCGGGCCTCAATGATCTTATCTCTATTATGCCCTATCTAAAACTCAGAGCAGAATTACTGTAGCTGAGTATATGGGGGCATGCAGGAATTGGTGTATTCATACATCCTAGATTTTGCACACACATTGTGAAAGGTATAATAAACTGCATTGGATTAATATTGCATTTTTGCAAAATGTTTAAAATATATTTTTTAGTGTTCTTTTTCTTTTTATCTATGTTTATGTTTAATGTAATATATGATGGAATGATATTTTGGAATATTGTGGATAATATTGTTTTTAAATATACTTTATGGTATAACTTTTATTAAGATCAATAGATACCATATATATATTTTAAAAGTCAAGCTCATGTTTATATTTTATGTTACGTTTTGGCAGTTTTATAGCTTTTAAACATTTCATTATATTGAATGGGTACTTATTCAATTATGTAATTATCTAATTATGTATTGTGTATATAAAATCAGGATATGTTTGTTAGAATTGTATCTGAGGAAGTTGCATGGGCGACGAAAACGTGGATGTGTATGAGGCGTTAATAAATTCATTCTTTCCTTCGTGCAGTTTGCCTGGAACTTTTTGCTTTTGAGTGCCTTATAGTGACGTTGGTACCTTCCTTGTGGCTGCTCCTTGCCTGTTTGTTTGCTGCTTTTTCTGGAGGTTTGGTTATTTTGCAGCTTCGCTGTTTTCTTTGTACGAATGGATGTTGCACAGAGGTACCTTCCTACATGTAGTCCACAAGTGGAGCACACCTCAAGTGGATCTGTTTGCCCCCCCCCCCCCCCAGAACAGACAGCTAAACAAATTTTGCAGCAGGACTCACTCACCACTAGCCTGGAGAGTGGATGCCTTCAGCTTTACATGGCAGGGAATGTTCCTATATGCCTTCCCTCCCTTTCCTCTAATTCAAAGAGTCCTTCTGAAAATTAAAAAGGAACAACCAAAAATCTTGCTGGTGACTCCCTATTGGCCAAGGCAACACTGGTTCCCCCTTCTGCTTTCCCTAGCCAAGGACAATCATCACAAGTTACCACACAAGGTGGACATACTAATGCAGCAACAGGGATCCCTCCTTCACCCACAACTGTCTTTACTACACCTAACTCTGTGAGTGATCAACTTTTGATCCCTTTTAAGTAACACAACTCAGAAGAGATGCTATCAGTCCTGAGGGAGGCTAGGAAACCAACTACTAGAAAAACTATTTATCTAAATGGCAGAGATTCTCTAAATGGTGTTCTGTTAGAGACAAGGACCCATTTCTGGCAGATCCGCCCTTTGTCCTGAACTGTACCTGTGAACTCATTAAGGAGGGACTTCAAAGTCCATCTTTCTGCCATTTCTGCATGCTTGCCTGGACATAAAACTTTTCCTGAGAGGGATATTGCACATCAGACCACCAAGAAAGCCCATCCCTCCTCCCTGGGACCTTAACTTCGTGCTGGAAAAGCTTACCCTATGCTCTTTTGAGCTTGCCAGCACAGCATCTCTTGAAATGTGCATATGGAAAAACATTTTATTAGTGGCCATTGCATCTGCGAAGAGTGTCTGAATTGCAGGCCCTGATGGCTTGCCCTCCTTACACTACCTTCCACAACGATAGGATGACTCTGCGCACAAACCCTTCCTTTATGCCCAAAGTAGTAAATGAACTATCCTTAAACCAGTCTATTCACCTACCCACCTTCTTCCCCTCCATTACTAACTCTGCGGAGAGGATTCTCCATTCCTTGGATGTACATAGACATCTGAGATTCTACTCGGACAAAACTAAGTCCTTCAGAAAATCTGACCAACTGTTCATTTCCTTCCATCCCAGAGCTTTGAGTAAGGCAGTCTCCAAACAAACTATCTTCTCCTGGATAAGGAAATACATCCTCTTTTGCTACTCTCATCATCATGAACCATTGCCTCAAGGAGTGCCAGCACATTCTTCCAGAGACATGACTACCTCAAAGGCCTTCATGAAAGGGCTAGACACAGCCTCTATCATGGAGGGAACCACCTGATGTACAATCCATACTTTCACTAAGCACTACAAGCTGGACCAGGTCTCTAGGTGCCAGGGCAGGATTTGCCAGGGCAATCCTGCAGGGATTCCTGGAATCCTCTAACTCTGCCACCTCCAACATTCCTCCTAGCTGTGGTACTCTCCCAATGTTTGAATACTGCAACATGGCAATAAAAGGACATAGAATAGTTGTGTAAAATCTTACCATAGATGCCCTTCTCTTCCATGTTGCAGTATTCCATCCCACCCTCCAACCCCCTGGTATCCTCACTTTTCTCTGGTGTATCCTCTCCCTACAGGCCAGCCCCTACAGCCCTGCAGGGACATTTACTTCTCCTTGGCCTTATAGTCTCTTCTCTGGGCTTCAAGTTCTGAGGTCTATGCATGGCAACGTCACATTTATACTCCATGATTTATGGCCCTACATGTGACGTCCCACTCACCTACGGCAGCCAGGCTTAAGCTTTTGTATAGGAGCCGACGTCGGGTCACCTGAGGGCTGGAAATCCCACAGTTTGAATACTGCAACATGGAAGAGAAGGACATCTATGGTTATGGTACGATTTTACACAACTATTCTTTACCGTGCTACTTCTCTCACAAGGAACTAAACAGAAGCACTAATCTCGTTAATTCCAGAGAAGTAGTTTGTAGACTCTCCAAGATGATCAGTGAATGGAAAAAGAGTGTTTTCTAACTGACCCTAGTCAAGAACTTGTAAAATTAAAAACAAGTAAATAAATAGAGGTATACAGTACAACATAATTTTATAATAAATCAAAGTGTAATAGAATAACAGGAAAAATGCAGGTATTCAAACCTTAAATGAAATAATCCAGTGCAGTCCCACACCAACAGTAGGGTCAAAGCACTTGCAGCTCCCAATGACTCAAAACATAACCTGACTCTTGACAGTTTCACATGCACTAAAATAAGACCTACTCCACTGTAACAATGGTATGCCAACATGCAGCCTATAGGGAGTTGCACCCACAGCTTTTGACCCATGCATGCTGCATTTACCTGCTGAGTTACATCAGCAGTAAAAAGTTTGTTTTTAAATGGTCATGTGCTCCACAACAATAACAACTCTTTTATATTTTACATTATTTTATAGTACACTGATTTAACAAAAATAACCTTGGATTTATGTTATATCTTCACATTTCAATTTTTGAATGAATATGTCTTTTCCATCTTTCCATCCCCCAGTCCATAAACCGAGAATGTCTCCCATTTTCTTGGAATCCATAAAGTTGTTGCGGTACACTTCTACATTTTTTAATATCTTCAACAAAGGAATGCTATCATTCCTCAGCTGAAACAAAAAGTAAACAAACCTTCCATCTTTTCTAGAATTGGCAAATTGTTTAGTATGTATACTGAGCAGGGTATTGTCTTTTTTGTTTTACGGACTTTAATTGCAGTGCATGTTTCCTCCTCCTTAAAAGACACATTATTTACTGGCACGCTGCCAAAGCAAAACCATTACTTTTTTCTCCAAAATTCACAGCTGTCTGGAGGCTGTAGTCCACTCCTGATGTATAAAAATATATATTATTACATTTCTTGTTATTGTTTCAGTAGCATTACTTTGCCCAGACATTCATCTTGAACAAATGCACACTGTTCCTTCTGCATGCTATTGTCACCCCTCCCAGTCCTTATGTGCAGTACGTCTCCGGTATCACCATCTTAATGAATAACCACAACCAGCTCAGCGTACAGCATTTCATTCTGTAATATATCCTCCATTTCTTTATTGAGTAGGGAAATTTCATTGGTGTCTGTCAACTTTCCTCCATATGTTCTTCGTGTTTCACTGTTGCAGTCATTACATTTGGGTAATCTTCTGGCAGGTTGCACTCAAGTCGGCCTGATTAACAAAGTCTTGGGTCCTGCGTCGATTGCTGTCCCTTCTTCCATGATGTCAGGTTGTCAGGGGTATAAAACATGCAGTCGATGCCATTACATCAGTCCTTCATGCCGTGCGGTGCCCGAAGCAGAAGCAGTTCGCAAGTGCCGGTCGGCCGACTCCTGAAATTTTCGTTTTCGAGTTTCAGTACTGAAGTCTTCAACTTAAAGCTAAGTACCCCATTGGTAAACATTTTCTTGCTCCTTACCGATGTCAGTAAAAGTAAAAATTGCACTATTTGTGGAAAGCAAATACCTTGTAAAGATTTTCATTCGTACTGTATTCCTTGCCTAGGTCCTGACCACGATGTACCTTGCCGTCGGTTTTGTGCTTTATTTAATCAGCGCACTATCCATCATTGGTATATTTTTGCCTCTAAATATTTCGGTTCTCGGTTTAGTTATCCAGAAATATCGTCGGTTAGACATCCGACTACCGGGCTACCCAGAAAAACGCAAAGATAAAGACGGAGACAGGCCACTGAGGTCCAAAACTGCCGACGACGCTTCTCCTAAGCCAGTCGCCAGTTCGCCGGTACTCGGTGAGGTGCTTTTGCAGCTCCTGATACCCGCTACTTCTGATTCGCAGGCCTCTACTGAGACCCATTCAGAGTCTGGTATGCCACAAGATACTTCAACTATGGAACCTGTGGATGTCTCTACCTTGGATGGGTCAGGAGCCGCTGTGCAGGCACCGGCTTCTGAGGGTGTATTCAGGCCTACAGACTTGCATATTAAAACGACACCTCCTTCATTACTAAGGCCTAAATCTCGATCCAGGTCTAAAAAATGACGCCCAGGCCACATGCTCAGGCCCCTGTGCCTAAAAAACAAATAATAAAAATGGCTGAAGATTTAATAGCTCTAATCAGGGGTAGTCACCCCCCCCCCCAAGAGGCCAAGGGCTGAGCTTGATTATGAATCTTCTGATCAGGATTCTGTTTCTTCTGATGACCTGGATTGGATTTGTCCATACCTACTTATGAGGATTCTGATGCAGAGGATTCCGTTACCTCTGCTTTCCTTCCTGAGAATTTTTCTTTTGGGGAAACTTTACATACTTTAAGGGAGCATTTCCAGTGGGAAAGCCAGGAATTTTGTGATTCAAAAAAGAGGTTTAGGGATTTCCTCCTCCTACCTCAGCATAGGCCTTTGGCTATATCTCCTGTACTCGACATTTGTTGATGGTGTTTTCTCGGAATCCAGTTTGGCCCCTGATTCCCTGCCTCCTGCTCCTAGTAACCCTGACAGATACTACAGGGTTCCTGTGTCCCACAAGTTCCTTTTCAGAAATCCTGTTGCAGATCCAGAGACCATTTCTCAGGGGCCCATGGGCATTAAGGCTTCTACTGCTAAAAATCCCACCCCTTCTGATAGAGACTCCAGGGCACTGGATAGATGGGGTAAAAAGGTTTATACTTCTGCAACCTTGGCAATCAGAGCTTTAAACTGCCAATTTCATATGTTAAAATATCAGCAACATGTTATTGGACTGCTTAAACAGAAAATGATGTTGATTCCTGACTGTGTGGAAAATAAAGATTTACAGGACTTAATGCATTCTGCTGAACAAGTTGGAAAACATACTTTGCAATGTGGAGTTGATTCTTTAGAGGCCTCTTGCAGGGCTGCTGTTACTGGGTCTGTGCTTAGAAGGCATGCTTGGTTTAAGGAGCAATCTTTGCCTGATCATGTTAAAGCTAAATTGTTGGATGCTCCTTTAAATCAGGACCACCTGTTTGGCAATAAGGCTGAAGAAGTTCTTAAAAAGATGGAAGATAAAGCTAAATCTATGCAAACGGTTAAAGATTTTTTACAAGTGCAACCTCCTAGATTTAGTATGGTCCTTTCCAGTCCCTTCCAGGTCTTCTCAAGCCAAACCCAGACACAGCAAAACCCCCAGGTTTCAGTCCCAGGGGACTCTCTGAACCAAGCAGCCTGTCTTTTTCCTCCATTAAAATCCATGCCTCAGCCATTTCAGCAGATTATAACACAGAACCTCCCCTCTTCTCTAATTCTCTACTCAAGCAGTACCTCAGAGGGGCAAAAAACTTGAGACCACTCAGGAGAGCTCCAACCCCTGCCTGGGACCTTAACTTTGTATTGGAGTAACTCACTCTGCCACCTTTTGAGCCAGCTGCTACTGCAGACTTAAAATTTCTTTCTTGAAAAACAGCCTTTCTTTTAGCAATCACTTCAGCTAGAAGGATATCTGAATTACAGGCCCTTATGGCAGTGGAGCCTTTCATCATCTTTCATGCGGACATGGTGTCACTCAGGACCAATCCATCCTTCATGCCCAAGGTGGTATCCAGTGTGACTCTTAATCAGTCCATTCATTTGCCAACATTCTTCCTCAATCCACAGAACAAAGGGGAATGGATTCTGCAATCCTTGGATGTGCACAGACAACATAGATTTGACTTGGACAGGACTAAACCTCGAAGAAAATGTGAACAACTGCTGGTAGCATTTGCTGCAAGGGCAGAGGGGAAGGCTATTTCAAAACAAACTAGTTCTAAATGGATAAACCATTGCATTAATTTCTGCTATAAGCACTATGGAAACCTATCCCCCAGGGGATCAGATCTCACTCCACCTGGGCTGCATTTACTTCTGCAGCCTTTCTCAGAGGTGTTCCTACCAGGGACATCCTAGAAGCTCCTACCTGGAGTTCTGTACATACTTTCACCAAGCATTATCATTTGCCAATTTTCTCTAAATCCAGAGCTGGCTTTGCCACTGCTGTCTTGCAGGGCCTTATAGCTGTCCCTAATGCTATATAAACTCCTCTTCCCAACCATAGCTTTGGGAATCTACCCAAATGTAATGACTGCAGCAGTGAAACATGAAGAACATAGTACAGTTGTGTATACTTACCATAAATGTAGATGTCCGAGTGTATTCACTGTTGCAGTCCTGGTTACCCTCCCTCCAGCCCCCTAATTTCTTCTGGCTATACCTCTACTTTCCTTTATTATGCTTAAAAGCCTTTTTGGTGTATTTACTTTTTGTTGGAGGTATACCTTTGTGTTTTTTATGTTTATTTGTTCCCTTTAGGGGGCACCTGACATCTGGGGCAAGAAAAACTGATGTAATGGCGTTGGCTGCATGTTTTATACCCCTGACGACCTGGCGTCATGGAAGAAGGGACAGCAATCGACACAGGACCCAAGACTTTATTAGTCAGGCCGACTGAAGGCAACCTGCCAGCAGATTACCCAAATGTAGTGACTGCAACAGTGAATACACTCAAAAATCTACATTTATGGCAAGTGTACACAACTGTACTTTTCTGTAAGTACCATCTCTGGTCTTCGCTGAAAATATGCCATTGACCCATTGAGACTAACAAGGTAAGCAAAATTAAATTAAATAAAACTAGTTAGTGGAGTGAATAGTAAAACTGTTCCTACTTTAAAAAGTGATTAGATGGCTTGTAGGTATAAGTAAAATGCTGCTGAATAGTGTATGGATCAGTAGTGTGTAACTCGGTCACAGGGCTGATCTTCTGTACTGTAGCCAAGAATTGTATCTGACAGTGGTCTGTAGTTTCTTAGTAGAAGTTGTCTTTTGATAATTTTTACTTTGGAAAGTCTTTGTAAATTTTCATTTCAGTGTATATTTCATTTAGTCTTGGTTGACTATGTGAGGTCTATTTGCTGCAGCTAGTTGCCCATCTCTGCCTTACCTGGGAGTGATGTGAAAGCTTTATTCAGCGTAAGCAAATTTGTTCAGTATTTTACGATATACAGTTGGAAGTGGTTGAAATGAATCCTGGGTGTGCTAGACATACAGAATTAGTTTGCAACTTGTCATTGCAGTAACATGTAGGTAGTCCTAACTTTGTATAGTTGATTATTCCAGCATTCTCCTTTCACATGGTAGCTCTCAAGATGAGTTAGTTATATAGCGGAAGAAGTACTGTACAGATTGTTATACTTGCTCTGAGCTGCTGCGTTCTGTTGATCAGTAGACTGTTATGAGATGGGGTGGGGGCCAGGAGTAATTTTGAAACAGCAGTTCAAATACGAGATGGCCTCTTCAAGTGATTTGAGAGTGCAGATGGAGAGAAACTTTTTTCCTGCTTGAGATCACTGAGAAGTAGGAGGCAGGTAAAGTGTGTGTGTGTGTGTGTGTGTGTGTGTGTGTGTGTGTGTGTGTGTGTGTGTGTGTGTGTGTGTGTGTGTGAGAATTTTAGTGTATGTAAAGAAAATCCACCCAGACTTATGTTGAACATGTAAGTAAACTCCACAGAGAGGGTGGTCAGAAGTTAGGTGCAGGAATATTTTTAACAGTTGAGGGTGTAATTTTCATTTTAATATGCATCTTTTGCATATTGAGGTAGTATTTTTAATCCCCCTATATGATCAAATCCAGTGATTCCTCTGTCTATACCCAGTCAGTCCATTTGTTCTAGAGTAGAGGGAGCTTGGAATCCCCAGGCTAAGTGCGAACCCTATGGCCCAATCATTCCTGACCTGGAAACCCTAGTTAGCTGATTCTCCATGGTGTGAGTCAGATCGTAAGGCATCCTACACTCTCTCCTTGAATAGTGCCCCCTCCCCTGTGGTGGGTCTTCAATATCCACTATGTGCTGGCCTCTGCATACTGTATTCCATGTGACTTGTGTGACTTGCACATGGCACTGAGCTCCGTGGGGTGGAACACGTAGTACTCTTGCTAGGTGTTGCCCATGTGGTAAGTCAGTGCTGTGCAACCCCCCCCCCCCCGATGGGTGGTGAGCTGGTTACTTCCAACCTTTCCTGACTGCTCCTATAAGCACCTGAGCTGCTAATTGAACTTGAATTGCCTATGACCATGTCAGAGTTTTATCCCTGCACTCAACACAGATAATTGTTGACTGGGGTTATCTGATCCTAGTTTATCCCTTTGCCTGTTAGTTTGTGCATTGCTTTGCTTTCAGGATGTCCTTGATGTGTTGTGGCTGCCAGTTAATTTCCAGGGAAGGGACCAGAATTCTCTCCTCATTTCAGTGTGTTAGATTCTTTAGTAATTCTGATTTTGTGGTTAGCCTTGGTTGGCCACACCCACATTGTCCCAACACTGGCCTCATCTGTGTGACTCCATCCCTGCCATCTAGTAGGGATCATGTTTGGGAGCAGTAGCCAGGACTAACAGGGCCCCGATGTCCAGGAATGAGAATGCCCATCCTGACTTGACTTGCTGTTAAGTGCCTGAGCTGCTAATTGTACCTGGGTCTCCTGGGTCATAGTTAGGGCTTTACCCCCATTTGCCACCTACACAGCAGTAGGATTTACTTTTGACTTTGCAGTTACCTCCTCGAATGTTGTACACTGTGGGCCAGCATTCAAGGTTTAGGAAGTGCAAAAAATTATACAAGGTTACCACTGCAGATGTATATGCTCTATGTGCTAAATTCTTGGGGTCCCAACATTTAAGTCAGGTGTATGAAACATGCAAGAGCTTTGATAAAGAGAAGTGTTAAGGAACACAGTATCATGTTTTTAAAGGAAAGGGAAAATTGGGGGACAGCCTTCATCTGGTTACAGAAGCCCAGGGATAGGAAATAGTCACAAAGAAGAAAGGAAGGAAGATTTGGTTAGGTAAAAGTCCCCTAAATAAGCTTCCCTGGTACTGTTCAAATGCTGAAGGTGTATAATAGTGAATATTCCTAAGAGAATTAAACTAGAAGGTGGTAAATATTTTCCTAGAATTAGTCAAGTAGTTAGGATTTCTATTTCCTCTGTAGTCAGACTGTGGCATAGACTTCCTCAGCCTGAGAGCTGTCTTCCTTATAGAATGTAATACAAATGTGGATTTAGATGAGTCTGATCCCTTCCCTATCTGTTTGTCTTCTCAGTGTAGAGGGACCTTTATTCTGTGCCTTCGTGGCTCATCTTCCTCATCTTAGGTCCATGTTGGGGCACCAGTTGTGTCAAGGACAGATGACTCCTGACAAGGTTCAGTGTTGACCTTGAATAGAGCCTTGGTGTTGACATCACTGGTCTTTAGAATTTCCTTTCGGCACCAACTGTACTATCATTGCCATTAATGTCTGTGCTGATTTCTGGTGGTTCCTAGTTTCCCTTTAACACCAGGGGCAGGCATTGATGGCCTGAGATCAACATCAATTTCAACAGCCTTGATAATGTTCTGCCCTTGGCATCACTGATGTTTTAAGTTCTCAACAAAGAGACTGGAGTCTACATGTTTGATTAGTCATTAGGCATTGATTGGGCATCTTCTCCTGGTGCTGACATCTTTTATGTTAATGGGAGCAAACTTGGCACTGATGTTCATAGGGCAGAGAGGGTTGTCAGAGAACACCTTTGAATCACTGTTGCACTCCCAAGTGCAGATACTTTCAGAGCCTGACACTTTGCCACGCTCTCTGCAAAACATCTGTCATTTTGCATTCCTGGCCTCCATTCCTCCCTTTCATGACAGAGGTTCAGTTAGCAGTGACATCTTTTGTATTTTTTCTCCTTGGTTTCTAGGCAAGATGCAAGCATTACTGTTAGAAGAGGCATAATAATTCTCCATTGAAATTTGCCACTCTAGACACTGAGGATGGCAATGGAACTGATTCCTTTGCATCCTTCAAGATGACCCTAAATTTGGGAAGGTCTTAGAGCTTATGTGTAAATGGAGGGGATAGCCACAAGAGTTCTTTTCTTTTACAAGTAAGATGCTTCAAGAGGCCTTCTGGACATCCTCTCCCCCCACCTTGTCTTTCTGGGTGGTGCCTCTGGCTGATGAGATGGTGATACTTATTGTTCAGCAGGTCTGGAAAGGTCTAAATGTGATATACTCCGTACTTAACATGTTGGACAAAATCCTCTACTCACAAAGGGACTGGGATACATTAAGTACTCCTGTTATTGACTATATATTTGCAAATCAGAAACCCTCATGAGAGAATTTATGCCTTAGAGTTCAGCAGTCCAGTCTAATGAAGAGTCCAGAGCCCTGGAGTGTATTTTGGGAGGCGAGTCTTGCATCTTTCATGATCTTTGTAAGGGCACATTGCTTTTCCTGTTTGCTTTGATTCACTGAGAGCTTTCATAGGAGTTATGGAAAGTGCTGGACTAGTTGCAGGAGAATGGCCAGAAGAGCAGACTAATCCCCCAAATTGCAACTGTTTGTGCTGTGTTCAGTCTTAATATGTTTGCAGTGCACAGTGCTACAGATAGTGTAGCAAGGGTAGCAGGTGCAGGTATTAACATTTTCTGTTCTGCCTGCCTACATTTGATTGACTTCACTTGTAACTTCCAGTCATCTTTTCTGAATGCCTGTTCCACTGGAATTGCAGTCCTCAGATGAGACAAACTTGGAGAATGAAAAGGATGGAAAATCTTTTACAGCCTATTTTCAGATATCACAATGTATATTTGCTGGACACCAGACAGATCCAAAACAGTTGCTGTTTGAATAAGGCTTCAGCAGAGGTACCAGCAGACTGGAGGGGAGGGGGGATCCCGTTTAGAAGCTGGAATTCCTGACCAAAAGCAGGCTGTTGCAGTTTCCCCTTTGCAGGATGAACTTCAGAAACATCTCTGAAGACTTGCCCACTGCCCTCATCTGAAACTAGTCTGAGGTTGATTGCCCCTCCATCTATCTGCATGGATGGCCATCACACAAGAAATGTGGTTATGGGATGTTATTTCTAGAGTGTGGCAGTTGACAAAGAGGATTAAGGCTGTGAGCTGTTAATTAGCTACTTTGTTAAAATGGTTTTATTCCCTCAGATTTCATCTGCCTGCTGCGTGTCCTAGATTTGAGGAAGTCACTTGACCAGACTGTGCTTTTGAGCAATTGGGAATTTGGGCTAGGCTCATTAATGGTCACTTCTACTGTGCTTGCCTAGTAACTATCTGTGAACCTGTGTGCTTACTATAATGATAAATTTTCATGACCCAAGTCCATTCATTTCAGAGTAGTTGCCCAGCATACCCATTTTTTTCCAGAAAGAGGCTTGGATGGATATTTTGAAGCATGTCATTTGAAACAGTAAAAGAGAATGTATTGTGGTATGCATTGGTTTGTTGGTGCTGTATGCTGTATGTGTTCACTGTTCTGAATGAACCCTTTAGAGAAGCAGAGAGATGGTAACCATTGTGGGAGCTAGGGGAGTGGCAAGAACTTTGGGGGGGGGGGCTTCAGAGCACCAAGCCTGACTAGTGTCTGTGTTAATTAATTCTGTTGAAGTAGATGGACTAAGATCATGAAGATCTATTGTCATTGTAAGTAAGTAACTTTTGTTTCTCTTGTGTCATACCTAGCTTGTAAAATTCTTTGCTCAGAAATATCAGGGAATTTAATTTCACCAACCTTTCGCAACTTTATTTGTTTTTATTTATTTATATTTTAGTTCCCAGGTAGAGCTCATCTCTCTCCTACAGGTAGGTGTGCAAATTGTTAACTACTAGGGCATGCACCTATGAGACCCAGCATCTTCTGCTCAATATTTTATTCCCATTTTAGAATGCTGATACTTCGGAAGCAGTAGAGTGGTGACCACTGCTCTTAATAAATCTGTATGATTGTTTGTTATTTTCTAATGTTGTAAAGTGTTGTAGTAGTTATTTATTTGCATTTGAACTTGTTCCTTGTATTGACTTTAACCCTCAAAGGTCTTCCCTGTAAATTGGCCATGGGCTCATTGAGACTACCCAGTTAACATATTTCAAATAATGATGGCACTCTTCGTTGTTATTCGTATGCAATTATAGAAGCAAAGAATGAATTCAGTAATTTTACCTGTCTGAATGTAAACCTTCAAGTTGTTTATTCTATTTCCCATGTAGAGTTAAACTAGATGTCCGTGCTTGTCACTGTTGTGCTGTTCTGTACAAATTGGATATCCTGCCAGGGATAGCCTTTAGTCCAGCCAGCATACCAAACCTTTTACTCCTTCCAGGCACCATACGTCAGACGTATGTCCTACGTCCAAGGTATAAGGTATCTATGTGAAGTACAAACGTCTAATTCTCGGAAGTGCTTTGCCACCAGTCTAAATGTTGCCTTTTATTCTGATGTGCAAGGCGTTCGTGAGTTGCTTCAGGTTACAAGCCTTCTACAGATAAATACTCCATTGGGGTCTCTTCCTATTTTTTCTTTTTAAATTACCTTTTCACATATTATCTAGGAAGAGAAAATGTGTGTGTGGGAGACTGATTCCACGTAAGGATAGGCATGAGAAGTGCCTTTTTGTTTTGGGTTCAACACATGACCATATTCAGTGTGAGATTTGTCAGGCATTTGTTCCAAAGACTGTCTGCAGCTGTCTGCTGCCCCTTTCTATTTACTTGGTAAACCGGTGTCTAAAACTTTCAGCTCAAGGCAGCAAGGCCTCTGAATCTAACTTTCCCTGACATTCAGCCACCACTTAAGAAAAAAGCTAAAAAGGCATGCATTGAATCTGTTCCTGTCCAGCCTCTTCTGAATGCTTCTGTAGAGTTGGATGAGGAAACTGAAGACCGTTTGGTGCCGGCATCTGCTCCCACTATCATGACCCATTTGGAGGCCCGACACTGGGTTACCTACCTGCATGTCCTCTGAGGCTATGCCTGTGTCTGCCCCAGATGAAGAGGGTAACTCTAGCTGATTTATTTCAGAGGGGCCTAAGGGGATTTCCCAAATTCTTGTTGGGATGGAGGTTCCAGGTACTCTCACTGAGTCTAGGTAGGGATCTGAACCCCTTAGGTTTATTAAGGCTGATGTTCTCTTGAAACAGAAGTAGGAGAGAAGACATGTGGCCCCTGTGGCCAATGAGCCACATAAAGAATGGCAATATTTTACTCAAGATCTCTTCAGCACCCTTATGACTTAAAAGCCCTCACAAGGATTATCTGTTCCTGCCTCAGTTTGTGGTCCTCTTCTCCTTGTAAACATCATAGGAAATCTGATTCCTCTGAGGAGTTTGGATGCTGCTTAGGAGTCCATTGGTTTACTCTCTCCAGATTCATTCCCCTCTTGCCCTGGGGTCTGAGGAACAGGATTCCCTTTCTCCTGATCCTCTAATGGAGGATTTATCTTTTGGAGTTAGTGATATGCATTATGGAAAATTTTAAATGAGGCTGTTTCCAAGTTTCTGACATTCAAAAGAGGGATGTTTTTGTATGCCTATTGTGATGCCCGCTGCCCTGGCCCAGCAATCAAGGAACCTCAATCCTCACCACTGACACCAGAGAGGGCGACTCCTAGAAGAGGAAAGGATAACTAATGCACACCGTAAGTGCACACAGAGATCACAGTCAGTCTGGGGCTGGTTTCTCCCTTGCTCACCAGGTCCTGAATAAGACTCCCCACTGGCAAAGCTATAGGGTCCAGGTCTCAGCCTAGCTGGGCAAGCTAAAACCCCCAGTACCCTCTCTGTCCAACCAGTGCTTCGTGTCCCCGCCCAAGTAGCTGACAACACACACACACTTTGAGAAGAGGTTATACAACCACACAGACCCTCCTGGGAAAAAGCTGGCACAGATTCTCCAGCTGTGTCCCTATTACCCAGACCATACGGTAGTAATTCCTGCCACCACCCAGCTAATAATTATCAGCTACTAAAAGGCCCTTAAAAGGATGTCCAATTATTATTGTGCAATATTATAATCCAATGGTAGTATGACTAGGCAGTCATGGCTTAATTTGGAGTGACTTGGACAGTAAAATCTGTAAATATGCAATGTACTTTAGAGGTTAAATTATCTCTACATAAACCAGCCACAGGTAAAAGTTTTAAAATATTTAATAATAAATAATTAAAACACAAGACAAAACTACTACAGTACAATGCTACTCAAGTTCAGAGATCACACAGAAACTTAAAACAATATTGTAGGAAAGATCTGATTTCAAAGAAAAATACTTAGTCTTTCTTCTAAGTTTAACTATTCCTAAGAGAAATCACATTGCTGTAATCCTACTTGCATACATAAAGCATAAGCAGTGCTGGGTTAGATGTCCAAGATCAAAATGCTGCCCTTTCTCTCCCTCAACAATAGTTTTTAAACACTAACCAACAGCTCTCTAAGGCCCTCCCAAATTACATCATGTTGACACTTGGTCTGGAGTTTCCAGGCCACAAACTGCATTATTTAGCAAGCTAACACCTGCTCAGGAGACTACAAAAATAAAAGGCATTTCACATATGCACTCTAGCAGAATCCAGAGCAATAAAGCACCTTCCACATGTAAATTCTGGCCCCTAACTTTAACCTTACAACAATGGGCATGAAACCTTCATCCAGACTCACTGGAGCCGACTTGTAAAACATCAAAGAGATTCATAAGATCTTTTCAACTTCAAAAGACACATTTAAAATGCTTGGCTTGGTTTTCCTTACAGCAGATGGCAATGTTGCAACACTCTTGAAGTTCACATTTTACAGTGTTTTCTTTCATTTAAAAACACAAGCCTGTATTTTATATTTATTTATACAATTGATAGAATTATGTATCAAATTCTATTTGACTAGGCTGGCAGCCTTCACCCATCTTCCTTCAATCTTCACACCTATCCCCCTATTCTTCTTTTACCAAAAGTCCTGCGCAAAATCATGTGGGACATACCCAAAATCCTGCTGGTGGCTTCCTTTTGGCTCATACAGCACTGGTTTTCCCTTATATTCCATTTGACCAGGGGCAGTCATCACAAGTTACTTCACAGGATGGAGCTTCTCACACAGGACAACGGATCTGTTATTCACCATCACTTACCCAACCCTTTAATTGTTTCTTTGCATGATAGGCTTCTGATTCCTTTTATGCTCCAATATTCTGATAACATGCTTTGGGTTTTGCAGGTAGCCAGACAAACCACATTTAGAAAAGCCTATGTGGCTAGATGGAAGAGATTTTCTATTTGCAGGTATTCCTATGGTCCTTTCCTTCTTCCCTTCCTGGATGTTCATGGCTTTGCTTTTCCTCCTGGGTTGCTCTGGTTCTGGGGCAGTTCATAAGAGAAATACTAGCACCTAATCCTCAGAACTGAACTGTCGCTCGTCCTTCTCTAACACTGAAGACAAGCTTGTGGGGTATTTCATTTAGATGCTTTAACATATAGAAACACATCAGGATGGACAGCAGCATCATTAAATATGAACAAACTAGTTAACAGACCTTACATACATACATGCTTACATCTCAATGGCTAAATACAAAATGGCAGTCAGACTAGCACGTGCTCAGTATTTATCCACTTGTGCAAGCCCTTGGACAGCTTCTTAAAGGTATGTACACACAGTGATCTACATTCTCCCTCTTAAAAATATTGACCTTTATACAAAACAATGTCAGAGTTAGACATGTAGTACTATATACATTGGAAACAAAGCACGATGTTCCTGTCCAGGTTGCTTCATATCTGCTACAAGGTTTAGAGATGTGATTATATCTCCTAACTTAACAGTTGGGACCAAATTTAGCAACAGGGACAGTCTGTGGTGCACAACTCATATCAGGAACTTCTGGATTTGTTACAGGAACAAGAATGTCCTCTGGAACTTCCTCTCGAAATTGAACACCAGATAACTCACTCTGGGATAGAGTCTTTCACACAGGCTGTGTGATGTGGAATATGCTTGGACAACAGTCTCAAATGCTTCCGATCCTGCCTAAAGATTGCTCCTTCTGATTTCACAATGTACAATCTCTGCTCTGGACCAGTATTCTTCACAACCCTAATCTGATCATAACCTTTGGACGTTTGCATCCTTGCCACTTCTCCCTTTTGTAATGGATTGAGTGGTTTACTTGTCTTATCATAGCAGGACTTCTGGGTTAGGCACTTCAACAGATTGGCTTTCACTAACCTGCTGATGTTCTTCGTGTTTCACTGTTGCAGTCATCATATTTGGGTTATCCCTGCCAGGGTAGCCCTCAGTTGGCCCGAATACCAGAGGCTTAGTATTTCTGCATCGGTTGCCGTTGCTCCAGGACCGACGTCAGGTCATCAGTGTTGTAATGGAGTGGGCTGCCTTAATTTATATCAGTCTTTCTTGCTGAGGAGCCCGAAGCAGATCGCACGAGTGCCAGTCGGCCACTACCTGAGTTTTTCGTTATTGAAGTTGAAGTCTTCTAAAGCTAAGTACCCCCATTGGGGATCCTTTTTTCTTGCTCTAACTGATGTCAGAAAAAGTTAACAATTGTCTCGCCTGTGGAAAACAAATACCACACCGAGATTTTCATTCCTACTGCGTCACTTGCTTAGGCTCAGACCACGACGTCCCCTGCTGTCACTTTTGTGCTCTGTTCAACACCAGAACTATATGTCATCGGGCCCTTATTGTAGCTAGATATTTTCATTCTCAGTCCTTGAATTCCAATATGGCTTTGGTAAGCCGTCCGGCAGCAGATCTTCCAAAAAAACGTAAAGATAGACAGAGATAGACCGCACAGGTCCAAAACTGCCGACGATGTTTCCATTAAGCTAGTCGTCAGTTCTCCGGTCCTCAGTGAGGAGCTTTCGCAGCCCCTGATGCCCACTTCTGTGGATTTGCAGGCCGCTACCGAGACCCTTTTGGACTCCGGTATGCCACAAACTCTTCATCGACTAAGGATCCTACAGATGTCTCTACCTTGGATGGGTCCGGAGCCACTGATCAGGCATCAGCTTCTGAGGAAGTACTTCGCACTACCGATTCTCAACACAGACCGACCTCTTTTGTGTCTACTGTTCTTTCGAACACTACCGAGTTTCTAAGGCCCAGGGTACGAACCACACCCAAGAAACCGATGACCCAATCTCAGGCACCTGCTTCCTTGCCTCAGTCTCATATGCTTAAAATGGCAGAAGACCTTATAATGCTTATCAGGGGAAGCCAGGCTACCCTTTCCAAAAGAAAAAGAGATTTGTCCCCAGTAGTTTTATCTGAACAGGAGTCCGATGAGACTGATGCACCTGATTATGAAGATATGCAACCCCTCTCAGCTTATGAGGATTCTGATGCAGAGGAATCCATCCCTTCCGCCTCTCCACCCGAGGACTTCTCCTTTGGGGAAACCCTACATGCCTTAAGGGAACTTTTCCAATGGGAATGTCAGGACTACCTTCAGTCAAAAAAGAGACTCAGGGAATTCCTAGATCTTCCACAGCACAGACCCCCTGGCCATTCCTCCTGTCTTGGATGTTGTGGATGATGTTTTTATGGAATCCAGTTTGACTCCTGACACTCTCCCTCCTGCTCCCAGAAAACCAGACCGGTACTGTAGAGTCCCTGACTCTCACAAATTTGTATTCAAAAATCCTACTGCTGACCCCGAGGTTATTTCTCAAGGACCTAAAGGAATTAAAGCAACTTCTGCTAAGAATCCCACCCACTCAGATAGGATAGGGATTCCTGAGCATTAGACAGATGGGGTAAAAAGGTGTACACCTCTACTCTTGCTATTAAAGCACTAAATTGTCAGTTCCATATGCTGAAATATTATCAACATACCATGGAACTCCTCAAATAAAAAATATCTTCCTTTCCTGCTTGTGCAGAAAATAGAGTTACAAGAGTTAATGCATTCTGCAAGTAACTAAGCACACCTTACAATGTGGTTTTGATGCCGTAGAAGCATCTTGCAGGTCAGCAGTCACTGATTCTGTACTTAGAAGGCATACTTGGTCTGCCAAGGGCTGTTCCTTTAGCCATGTTAAATCCAAATTATTGAATGCAAAACTGCACAAAGACAACTTATTTGGCACAAAGGCAGAGGAGGTCTTAAAAAAGATGGGAAAAAAGCTGAATCTATGCAGACAGTTAAAGACTTCTTGCAGGTCCAGCCACTAGACCTAAAAGAGGCCTACCTACACATCCCAAAGAGGGAATCTTGCAGGAAATATCTCTGTTTCAGGGCAGGATCACTGCACTTTCAGTTCTCTGCTCTTCCCTTTGGCTTATCCACTGCTCCCAGAGTTCTCACAGAATGCCTGGCTCCCGCCATTGCTTTTTGCAGACAAAGAAATATTCAAATTTACCCATACTTAGATGACTGCATGATTCAGGCAGACAGTCAAGAAAAGCTGCTAAAGCACCTGAGCTTTGTAAAGGACCTACTGACCTCCCTGGGGTATGCTATCAACGAAAAGAAATCCAAACTAGTACACACACACAAAATTGTATTCCTGGGAGCAAGCCTGGACACTGCATACTAGATGGCATTCCTTACACCAGAAAAACAAACCCACCTGACAACCTACTTCCCTCAACTAGCCAACAAACCCAGTTATCCACAAGGAAAATCCTGCAAGCTCTGGGGTTCATGGCTTCTTGCATTCTACTCATTCCATATGCCAGACTGCATATAAAGAAACTACAATAGTACCTAAAAAGCCTTTGGTGTCAGCACTCCCAAGACCTGGAAACTCTTATACCAGTGATACCTTGCTTAAGGAAAGATTTCCTTTGGTGGGCAGCAGCATGCAACCACAACAAGGGACTACCCTTCTCACAACCCCACGCCGCCCAGACCCTCACCACAGACGTATTGGACTATGTCAGTGGTGCACACCTGGATGGCAGGTGCATTCAGGGCCAATGGAGCCCAAACCAAATACATCTGCACATCAACCAAAAAGAGATGTTAGCTGTTCAGCAAGCTCTGACAGCCTTCAAACCCCTACTCTCCCCGGGGCCTCTACTGATCAAAACAGACAGCACCACTGTTATGTGGTATATCAACAAGCAGGGAGGGACTCACTAGTACCCTCTGTGCAGGCCCGTCATGACTCTTTGGCACACAGCCTCAGCCATGCAACTACACCTGCTAGCACAATTCCTGCCAGGCTCTCTAAACTCTCTGGCAGACAACTTAAGCAGAAATCTTCTGGACCCACACAAGTGGCAGCTAGACCAAAGAACCTTCACCCTTGTAACCCAGAAATGGGGCACCTCAAAGGTCGACCTCTTTGCTTCCCACTCCAACCATCAGCTCAGCAAGTTCTGCACCAGGGAACCTCACAGCAAGTCCTGGAAAGTAGATGCTCTATCCTTCCAGTGGGTCAACCTCTCAGTCTATGCATTCCCCCTCTACTGCTCATTACAAGGAGGAAAAACTGAGGACAATCCTGATTGCCCCAGACTGGCCATGCCAGCACTGGTACCCTCTGCTGCGAAGCCTGTCACCACTGCCACCATGGCATCTCCCTCAGATCCCAACACTCCTGACCTAGAGGAATGGAGAATTCATGCATCCCCAATTGCAGACCCTCAATCTGGCAGCCTGGCTTATTCCCTGACCACTGCACAAGCTGCCAATCTAAGCAAACAAGTTCTAGATGTTATACTTGAGGCCAGACGCCCCAGCACTAGAAAGTCTTATGCTGCCAAGTAGAAAAGGTTTTGCACCTGGATCCAGGCTAAGGGAGCCGGAACTGAACAGCCCTCCATACCTCTTGTCCTGGATTGCCTGGCTGACCTACCACACATGGGTCTAGCCTTCTCTTCCATTAAAATTCATGCCTCTGCCATCTCTGCTCATTTCAGCACAGAGCCACCTCTTTTCTCCCACCCTCTCCTCAAACAGCTCCTAAGAGGGGCTAACAACTTGAGTCTACCCAGAAGAGCACCTACCCCAGCTTGGGACCTTAACTTTGTTTTGGAAAAACTCACCCTGCCCTAATTTGAACCAGCAGCATTAGCAGAGTTAAAGTTCCTCTCTTGGAAGACCGCCTTGCTTCTGGCCATCACATCAGCTAGAAGAGTATCTGAGCTACAAGCACTAATGGCTGTAGAGCCCTTCATCATTTTCCACACTGACAGGGTCTCCCTCAGGACTAACCCATCCTTCATGCCTAAAGTGGTATTCAGTGTGGCTCTCAACAAATCTATTAATTTGCCCACCTTTTTCCCTAACCCACAAAATAAGGGGGAAAGGATTCTGCACTCTCTAGATGTGCACAGACAGCTCAGATTCTACCTAGACAGGACTAAATCATTTAGGAAGACTGATCAATTGTTAGTCAGCTTTGCTACAGGAGCAGAGGGCAAGGCCATATCCAAACAAACCATTTCCAAATGGATAGCACACTGCATCCATTTCTGTTAAAAGCAGCACGGGAAACCTCCCCCAAGGGGGTCAGGACACAGTCTACCAGAGCAACCTCCACCTCTGCAGCTTTCCTCAGAGGGGTCCCCACCAGGGACATCCTGAAGGCCACAACATGGACATCTGTTGATACCTTCACCAAGCATTACCACCTGCCTA
This sequence comes from Protopterus annectens, assembly GCF_019279795.1. NCBI lineage: Eukaryota > Metazoa > Chordata > Ceratodontiformes > Protopteridae > Protopterus > Protopterus annectens. The sequence goes on along the minus strand of NC_056731.1, from coordinate 169,476,257 downwards.
TGTTCTCCAAATCTAGGGCAGGCTTTGCCACAGCAGTCTTGCAGGGCATCCTAGCCAGCCCCCAGTCTTCTTGACTGCCTGCACCCTTTTCTTCAGCTTTGGGAATCAACCAAAATGTGATGACTGCAACAGTGAAACATGAAGAACATAGTACAGTTGTGTACACTTACCATAAATGTAGATGTTCGAGTGTATTCACTGTTGCAGTCCTGGTTTCCCTCCCTCCATTCCCCTTGTCTCTGTCTCAATCTTTCTCTCTCTCTCCTTACAAGGATGTTTTGGTATTTACTTTCTACTGGTGGTGGTCTTCCACCATAACCTAGCTCCCTCTTGGGGGCTCCTGACAGGGCAAGAAAAACTGATGTAGTGGGGTTGGCTGCCTTAATTTATAACGCTAACGACCTGACGTCAGTCCTGTAGTGACGGCAACCAACGCAGAAATACTAAGTTTCTGGTATTCAGGCTGACTGTGGGCTATCCTGGCAGGGATAATCCAAATGTGATGACTGCAACAGTGAATACACTCGAACATCTACATTTATGGTAAGTGTACACAACTGTACTTTCTTGACACATGGAAACAACAATTGACTACTAATTGGTAATGTGGTTCTAGTTTGTCTCGACAGAAGTCTCTGAGCAGGTGAACCAAGATCTTTCTCACAAGGAACATTTCTGATATTCAAGAGATTCAGGAAAACATCACTTTTATCTCATTTTGATTTCTCTAGTAACTGTTTTGCACTTTGAACTGCACATTCTGCCAAACCAATTGACTGCGGGTACTCAGGGCTACTTGTGACATAAGTAAAGTCCCATTCATCAGCCAATCTTTTGAACTGTGTGCTATTGTCAGAAATAACTTTGTGCAGACTCCCATGAACAGCAAAATGATGCTTCATCTTGGTAATGACTGTACTGGATGCTAGGTTAGGAAGTGGGTCAATCTCAAACCAATTGGAGTAAGAGTCTGCTAACACCAAATAATGCTGACCATTACACTCGAAGATATCAGTGGCTGTTGTCTACCAAGGTAGTTCCAGAATCTGGTTTAGCTGAAGTGGTTCCTTCTGTTGATGTGGCTTTGTACTATCACACACTGAACAAGATGAGAGTGCGGTCTCAATTTCTTTTGACATAGAAGGCCAAAACACTAGTCCTCTGGCCCTTCTTTTGGTAGTTTTGGTTCCTGGGTGACCACGATGCAAATAGTAATGTGTCTGGAATCTGTATGTGCACATACAGCTTTGACATTCTTCTTAAAGATAAAGCACACTTCACTTGCATTCTAATCTACATCCTCCTTTTTGAGAAATAGATCATATAACACCATGAGTCTATTTAGCATTCAGAAATCACAGGTAATTCTTTGTCATGCATTATACAATACTAAGTATACACACACATACATACATATATATTTATACAGTCAAGTCCACGTTGCTGCGTGTTTCACACTAGGCTTTGATACTTGGCCATACTGTGTAACATAAAACTAGGAATTTGATTCAGCAACTGGAGCTGCCTCTGCAAAATGTTTGACCTGTGGAAGGTCTGGAACATTTTCTGGAGTAGAATCAGAATTTTGAACACATTCTGGTATGGCAATAGTGTGTGATTCACTCTTAGATGTGAAGTCTGCAATACAGAAACAGTGTTGTGATGGTGATGATGATTCTGGTAGAGAAGAAGATGTGTACAGTTTCTCCTATATTCCACACCCTTGGAGTCTACTAGGTAGGATCTTGGCATGGCACAGATGCCTGTAATCTGCCCAATTTGATCAAAACCTTTCGTTCTCTGGATTCGTACCGTCTCTCCTTCCTTCAATGGACATAATACTGTGCTCGATCTGTCGTAACTAGATTTCTGGATATTACACTTCTTAACCAATTCAGCCTTGATGGTTTTATTGTTCTTAGGTTTAGGTTTCATTAAAAAGGAAGTCATGAGTAGCGTAGTTCTAGTTTGCCTGGAAAGTAGTCTTTAAGTAGGTGAGCCAAGAATGTCATCATGGGGTATGTTTCAGAGATTAAGCAAATTCAAGAACACATCGGTATTGTCACGCTTTGACCTTGCATGTTCAGCTAGACCATTTGACTGAGGATATTCAGGACTACTAGTGATGAGTACAAAGTCCCATTCTTTTGCAAATTTCTGAAACAACTGGCTAGTAAATTGAGTACCGCTGCCAGAAAGAACTTTGTGTGGACTAGCATGAACTGAGAAATGATGATGATCTTTGTGTTTCACTGTTGCAGTCATCACTTCTGGGTTATCCCTGCTGTGGTAGCCCTCGGCTGCCCGAATACCAGAGTCACTGTTTCTCTGCGTCTGTTGCTGTCGCTAGCTGCCTGACATCAGGTCGTCAGTGCTATAAAGGAAGGCAGCCGACACCATTACATCGGCCTTTCTTGCCGTGGAGCCTGTAGCAGAAGCAGTTCACAAGTGTGCCGGTCGTTTGCTACTAGAGTTTGAAATACAGCTGAAAATGTCTAAAGCTAAGTACCCAATTGGGAATCCTTTTTTCTTGCACTAACCGATGTCCGAAAAAGTTAACAATTGTCTCTCCTGTGGAAAGCAAATACCACACAGAGACTTCCATTCATACTGAATCACTTGTTTAGGCCCAGACCACGACGTCCCCTGTTGCCGGTTCTGTGCCCTCTTATTGTAGCCAGGTATTTTCATCTTCTGTTTTTGCATTCCAAAGTGGTGTCCATCAGCCAACAATCTGTAGACATTCCTAAAAAATGAATGGCTAAAGATAGAGACAGACCACACAAGGGCCTTCCAACGACTGTACCGCTAAGCAGGTCATCGGTTCTGCGGAATTCAGTGAGGCTCCTTCACACAGCCCCTGATGCCCGATTTGATACATTCATAGGCCTCTAATGGTTGTTTTTGCCTTGGTTGGGTCCGGAGCCATGACGCAGGCACTGGCTTCCGAGGAGGTTTTTAGCACTACTGAAGCTAGACAAAACGCAACGTCTTCTCAGACTACCGTTTCTCTCAGACCGATGGGATACTCTTAGGCCTAGAGGCAAGGTCACTCCTAGGAAAACTACCTCTAGCCACCATTTTACTCCTGCTGTATCACCCCAAGCTCAAATACTTAAAATGGCGGAGGATCTTATCACCCTTATCAGGGGTAGTCAGGCCACACCTTCTAAAAGGAAAGTAGACCTTTCTCCTGAAATACTGACAGAACAAGATTCTGAGGAGTCTGATTATTCAGATTCTGAAGAGGAACAATCTCCTCTGACTGCTTATCAGGAATCAGATGCCGAGGAATTCATTCCTTCTGCCTCTACACCAGAAGAGCTTTCCTTTGGGGGAACCCTTCACACCCTCAGGGAACATTTCCATTGGGAATCCCAGGACTTCCCTCAGTCTAAGAAAAGACTAACAGAGTTTCTAGACCTGCCCCAGCACAGACCCTTGGCCATCCCTTCAATCTTAGAGGTGGTTGATGATGTCTTCCATGAATCCAGCTTAACTCCTGACGCCCTCCCATCTGCTCCCAGAAAACCTGACGGGTGTTAGAGTACTGGATTCTCAAAAATACCTGTACAGAAATCCTGCTACAGACCCAGAGGCCATTATACAGGGACCAAAAAGGAGCTAAGGCTAGTTCTACAAAGAATCCTATTCCTTCTGACAAGGACTCCAGAGTTCTGGACAGATGGAGTAAAAACATATACACCTCTGCAGCTTTAGCTGTCAGAGCACTCAACTGTCAATTCCACATTTTAAAATATCAGCAACACACTTTGTGACTATTGAAACAAAAGATTTCAACCTTTCCTGACTGTGCCATTTCGAAAGAGTTAGATTTATTGCACTCTACTTGTCAAGTGGCTAAACAGTCATTACACTGTGGACATGACACCCTAGAAGCCTCAAGCAGGGCAGCAGTGTCAGGATCTGTCATTAGGAGACATGCATGGTTGAAGGAACAACCTGTCCCTGATCATGTCAAGTCTAAATTACTTGATACAATGAAAATTGGCTTTCTGTAACAAAGGACTAATGGGTCTTAAAGATCAGTTTTCAGGGATATAAATTCTCCTTCAGCGAACTCCCATTAAAAGAGGGTACCCAGACTTGCCTCCAAATCAATGGGCAGAGGCATTGAAACAAGTCCAAACTCTCATATCACAAGGGACAGTAGAACCTGTCCCCTCAGATCAAACAGGCAAAGGCTTTTGTTCCAGACTATTCCTTGTTCCCAGAAAAGAGGGCACTTGGCACCCCATCCTGGATCTATCCATTCTGAACACCTTCCTGGTGGTCCCCACATTCAAAATGCTAACTTTGCACCAGCTGCTGCCTATGCTGACTAAAAATACCTGGTTAATTACCCTAGGTCTAAAAGATACCTTCCTCCACATCCCCATAAGGGAATCCTGCAGGAAATTCCTTCACTTCAGAGCAGGCTCACAACACTTTCAGTTCTGTGCACTACCCCTTTGGCTTATCTACTGCTCCCAGGGTATTCACCAAATACTTAGCCCTGGCCATAGCCTTTTGCAGACAGAAAAATATATAAATGTACCCTTATCTGGACGACTGCCTCATTCAGGCAGATTGTAAAGAAAAGCTCCTCAAGGACCTCCTCTTTGTCATAACCCTCCAAATCTCTTTAGAGTACTCCATCAGTGAGAAGAAATCAAGGCAGACACACTCCAGGAAGATCATCTTCTTGGGAGCACTGCTGAACACAGCATCCCAAATGACCTTCCTATCCCCAGAAAAGCAGAGCTTCCTGCCTCTCTATTTTACCCAGCTGGCTTACAGACATCACCTCACTGCGAAGAAGTTCCTGCAAGCCTTGGGGTACATGGCATCTTGCATCTTTCTAATTCCTCTGGCCAGGCTTCACATGAAAAAACTTCAGTGGTACCTAAAGAACCTTTGGTGTCAGCACTGTCAACCTCTAGAGACCTCTCTACCTCTGATCCCCTGTATAAGGGCCGAATTTCTCTGGTGGGCAGAGGCGTGTGCCCAGAACAAGGGCCTTTCCTTCATCCTCCACCCAACCGGGCAGACCATTACCACCGACGCCTCAGACATAGCTTGGGGCGCTCACCTAGAAGGCAGGAGCACCCAAGGTCATTGGGATGCCCAGCACCTTCCCTTACACATCAGCCAAAAGGAAATGATGGCAGTACAAAAGAGTCTGACATCCTTCAAACCCCATCTCAAGCCAGGGTTTTTCGTTATCAAAACAGAGAACACCACAGTAATGTGGTACATCAGCAAACAGGTAGGGACCCAATCTTACCCTCTGTGCAGGCTAGCCATGAACCTCTGGCTAACAGCCTCTTCCATGGGACTACACCTGATAACCCAATACCTACCAGGGATCAACAACACCATGGCAGACCACTTAAGCAGAAACTTACTGGACCCCCACGAATGGCAGCTCCACAGAAAAATCTTTTTACAAATCACTCAGGCGTGGAGGACTCCGGAGGTGGATCTCTTTGCTTCGCATCTCAACCATCAGCTGAAAAAATTCTGTACCAGGGAGTAGCACAACCTACAGCAGAAGGTGGGATGCTTTGACCTTCCCCTGGAACTCCCTTTTTGTGTATGTATTCCCTCCTCTGCCTCTTATTCCCAAGGTACTGAGCAAAATAAGGGAGGAGAGACCAAAGGCCATCCTCATTGCTCCAGATTGTCCCAGACAGCGCAGCCTGACATTACAACCTCCCAGGCAGCTTCCCCTGATCTCAGACCTCTTAACTCAGGTGGGGAGGGGGTGCTGCACCCAGACTTGCAGACTCTCAAACTGTCATCATGGCTAATACTCTAAAGGCAAACAAGGGGCCCCTGTTAAGCAAACGGGTCTTAGACATTATCACAGAGGCCAGAAGGCCCAGCACCAGAAAATGTTACGCAGGAAAATGGAAAAGATTCTGCTCCTGGAGCAAGTCCAGAGGGGGCAGTACCTCACAACCTTCCATCCCTCTTATCCTGGACTACCTAGTGGAGCTGCTTAATAGTGGCCTGTCCTTCTTCTCTGTTAAAATCCACGCCTCAGCTATTTCAGCTCATTTTGATACAGAACAGCCCCTGTTTTCCCATCCTTTGATTAAACAATTCCTCAGAGGGGCTTCTAATGTAAGATCTCCCAGAAGGCCACTTACTCCAGACTGGGACCTGAATTATGTTTGGAAAAACTAACTTTACCACCCTTTGGACCTGCTGTTTCAGTTGAACTAAGATACCTGTCCTGGAAGACTGCTTTTCTCCTAGCTATCACTTTAGCCAGAAGGGTTTCAGAACTTCAGGCAGTGATGGCCATTGAGCCCTTCATCATCTTCCATGCAGACAGGGTCTCCCTGAGGACTAATCCCTCCTTTATGCCCAAGGTGGTATCTAGTGTAACTTTCAGCCAGGCCATACATCTACCCACCTTCTTTCCTAACCCTCAAAACAAGGGGGAAAGAATTCTGCACTCACTAGACATGCACAAACAGCTCAGATACTATCTGGACCATACTAAACCCTTCAGGAAAATAGACCAACTACTTGTCAGCTTTGCCCCAGAGACAAAGGGGAAGCCCATTTCCAAATGGATATTACACTGTATCCATTTCTGCTACAGATTGCATGAGAACCCCCCCCCAAGTCTATTCAAACCCATTCCACTAGGGCAGCCTCCGCTTCCACAACATTCCTCAGAGGAATTCCCACCAGGGACATCCTGGAAGCTGCCTCCTGGACATCTGTTCATACCTTTACCAAGCATTACCACCTACCTCTATTTTCTAAGGCTAGGGCAGGGTTTGCCTCTGCAGTTATGCAGGGCATGCTTTCCCATTCCTAGGACTCTTAGTAATCCTACCACCCCTCTCCTCAGCTTTGGGAATCCTCCCACAGGTGATGACTGCAACAGTGAAACATGAAGAACATAGTAGAATTGTGTACACTTACCATACTGTTGCAGTCCTGGTTTCCCACCCTCCTTCCCCCTTATATCTTCTTTCTTTAGGGAGACATAAGTTTCTAATGGTGGCTTTTAGCCACTAGGACCACTTTACCATATTTACTTGGGCCTCTGTCTGGTTAGGGCAAGAAAAACTGATGTAATGGAGTCAGCTGCCTTCCTTTATAGCACTGATGACCTGATGTCAGGCAGCAAGTGACAGCAGCTGACGCAGAAAAACATTGACTCTGGTATTTGGGCTGGCCGAGGGCTACCACAGCAGGGATAACCCACAGGTGATAACTGCAACAGTGAATACACTCTAACATCTACATTTATGGTAACTGTACACAACTGTACTTTTCAACTTAGTAATAGCAGCAGTGGATACTAGCTTAGGTAGTAGATCAATCTCAAACCAATTTGAATGAGTCTACCAAAACCAAGTAGTGTTGATTGTTCCACTCAAAGATATCAGCTGCAACTGTTGACCAGGGTAGTTCAGGAAATGGACTTAACTGAAGTGGTTCTCTTTGCAAATGTGGTCTACTACTATTGCATACTGAACAAGAAGAACGTACTTTAGCAATGTCTTTTGGTAATGAAGGCCAAAATACTAATTATCTCGCTCTTCTCTTAGTGGATGCGGATCCTGGGTGACCATGATGCAAAATCTGGATATACTCTTGTTGTAAGGAACCAGGAACAACAATTTTAGGACCTTTGAAAATAATGCCATCTTCCATCAACAATTCATCTCTAAGGCAAATAGGTTTGCACTTCAGGTGGTACACTAGATTAGTTTGATGGCCATCCAACATTAATGTAGTGATTTGAGCTTCTGCAAAATTGGATCACTGTGAATGTTTTCTCTTAACTCAAGTCTAGTGGTAGAAAAATTACGCACTGACATCACATCAAAGTCAAAATTCTCTTTGTCAAGCTGTTCTGTTGTATTTCTGGGCGATCTGGATAAGGTATCGGCCAGATAGAGCAGTTTGCCTTTTGTGTAGACTATTTTGAAATTGTACTTTTGCAATTTGAGCATCATTCTTTGTAATCTCACTGGAACGGAATGCATAGGCTTTTCTACAATAGTAACTAGAGGTTGGTGGTCAGTTTCAGTCTGAATAGCTTGACCATAAATATAATCATGAACCTTGGAACATGCAAATACTATTGCTACAATCTCCTTCTCAATCTGAGCATATTGCATCTCAGTTTGGGTTAGTGTTCTAGATGCATAGGCTACTGGTCTGCCCTCTTAAAGTATAACTGCGCCAAGACCAAATTCTGATGTATCACAGGAGAGAGTAACTGGTCTGTTCACATCATAGTATCTTAATGTGGGTGGGGTGTCAATTTTCTGCTTAAGGTCTTCAAATGCCTTCTGGTGCTGTTCCAGCCATGACCATGTAACATTTTTGTGTGTTAGCTCTCTTAAAGGTGCTGTCAACTCATTGAAGTCTGGTATAAACTTGGCTAAATAGTTGACCATGCCTAGAAAACGTTGTAGAGCTTGTACATAATCTGGTGCTGACATCTCAAGAATAGCTGCTTGCTTGGTCGGGTCTAGTCTCAAGCCTGTGCTGGTGAACAAATGACCTATGTGTGTAACTTCTGGAAGTCTGATTTTGCACTGCAGAGGATTTAGCTTCAAGTTTACTTCACGTGCTCGGTCTAGAATTTTCTTGAGGTTTCTTTTTTTGCTCTGCTTCATCATTGCCTCCAACCAATAAATCATCTACTATTGTGGCACAAGGATAACCTGAAAAAATGTGCTCCTTTGCATGCCGAAAGACTTCACTTGCACAATTTATTCCAGATGGCAGCCTTAGGAATCTGTATCTGACAAATGGAGTACCAAGAGTAGTTAGAAATGAAGATTTGTGATCAAGCATCACTTGCCAAAATGAACTGTTTGCATCCAAGATGGATGGCATTCAGTATTAAGGCTGTGACCTCTTCGACTGTGCGCATTGGATGATATGGTCTTTTTAATGCTTTGTTCAGATCTGTTGGGTCAATACATATTTTGATTTCGTCTGAGATTTTTTTGTGAGCTGCAACCATGGGCGACACCCATTCAGTTGGTTCTATGACTGGACAAATCACACCTTGCTGCACCATTTTATCCATCCGAGCCTTAACTTTATCCTGCACACCTATCAGAACTCTTCTTGCTGGTCTGACTGCTGGACTGACCTCTGGGTCTAACTTCATAGAATACACAACTGGAAGTTTACCTAACTGTTATCGAAAACATCAGCATACACTGAGAAAATGACTTCAGAAAAATTGCAACTCAGAAATGCACTTAAATGATGAACTTCTTTAGCAAAATAAAGCAGATTCATTCTTAAACTGTCTTTGAAACCCAATAAAGATTGCACTGGTCTTTGGACTACATAGAACAAGTTGTAACGGTTCTCGGCCAAGTAACATGAAAGCATCACTGAGCCTTTGGTTTGAATTTCTTCACCTCTGTAAGCAACAAGTCTTGCACTGCTGGTTACATTGAGTTGTTCATTAGTTCTCACTTTAACAAATGTGCCTGCGGATATAACATTACACTTTGAACCAGTGTCGACTTTAAGCTCTGTGGATTTTCCATTAATCCGGACAGTATAAAACACTTCGCTTCTTGCTAATAAATTCACTGAATAAACTCTTTCATCAAGCACTGAAATACCATCTACATAGAAAGCTGACTGCTTCGGCTCTACTTGATCAGCTTGCTTTTTTGTGTGACTTTTCTTTACAACTGTGGTAGGCTTACTTGATTTGCTTAACTTTTGGAAGTGGTTCCATTTTTTACAGTTGTGACACTGCTGATCCAATGCTAAGCACTTCTCTCTTTTAGACTCATGATTTGCACCAAATTTGCAACGGTTAACAATAAAGCTAAACTTGGGTTTTGCTGATGCATGCTTGCACTGAGCTGGAGCAAGCTCCTTTCTTAGAACTTACTAGAAAGCTACGTGTCTTCTCTGGAAACCTCATAGCTGCCATGTGCTTGGGTCTACTTTTGTCTGCCACATGTTGCATACTGTCTACAGTTGCTCTGGAGCCAGCTGAAACCATGCTGTTGTCACTCACAAGCATACTTGTGTGTTTGTCTCTCACCTCATGGATTTGACAAATCTCTATGGCTTTCCTCAATGTTAAATCATTGTCACAAAGTAAAATCTTTCTCACAGCAGCACTGTTAATACCACACACAAGCCTGTCCTTTATCAGCTACTGTCTAATGTAATATTTGTCTGTAGGTTACACATTTCTCTGAACTTGCACTTTGAACACTCTGGGTCTTCTCTTGATTCAGCCTGTACAACAATATGATGTTCATAGTGTTTCACTGTTGCAGTCATTACAATTGGGTTATCCTGCTGGCAGGCTACCCGCAGTCGGCCCAAGTTCCAAAGTCTAGGTCCGGCATCGGTTGCTGTCGCCTCCTCCCTGACGTCAGTGCGCCAGGGGTATAAAAGATGCAGCCGACGCAATTTTCTTCAGTCTTTCTTGCCGCGCGGTGCCTGAAGCAAAAGCAGTTCGCAAGTGCCGGTCGGCCGACTCCTGAGATTTTCACATTCTAATTTCAGATCTGAAGTCTTCATTAAAGCTAAGTACCCCATTGGGGAAACTTTTTTTTTCTTGCTCCAGACTGATGTCAGAAAAAGTTAATAATTGTATTTCTTGTGGGAAGCAAATACCTCATAAGGATTTTCATTCTTACTGTATTCCTTGCCTAGGCCCTGACCACGACGTTGGTAGTTGTTGGTTTTGTGCTAGGTTTAACCAACGCACTAGTAAGCGTCAGTACGATTTTGCATTTCATTACTTTGGCAGAAGGTTCAATTATATAATGCCGTCGGAACAGCCGACTACCGGAGTTTATAAAAAGTGCAAAGAAAAAGAAAAGGACAGGCATCCGAGGTCCAAAACTGACGACGAGGCCTCCGTTAGGTCTGTCGCCAGTTTTCAGTGAGGCGCTTTCGCAGCCCCTGACGCCCGCTACCTCAGAGCCACAGGCCGCTTCCGACTCCCATGTGGAGCTGACTAGGCTGCTGGAAACTCAAGGTATTGGACACTCGGAAACTGTTCCCTCAGATGGGTCCGGAGCCACTGAGCAGGCTTCGGCTTCTGAGGGTGTTTTCAGGCCTACACAGTTATATGTGAAACCTACTTCAGCTTCAAAGGCAAAGACTAAAGCAGCTCTAAAGACAAAGAAACAAGTACAGCATTTTCCTGGACAGGCCATCATGCCTAAAAAACAGATGCTTAAAATGGCTGAAGACCTAATTACTTTGATCAGTGGTTCCCATCCCCCTTCTGATAAGAGGCCTAGGCAAGAGATAGAATATGAATCTTCAGATCATCTTCTGAACAGGAATATTCCCTTCCTCCCTATGAGGATTCTGATGCTGAAGAATCTATCCCTTCAGCCTCTCCTCCTGAGGATTGTTCTTTTGGGGAGACCCTGCATACTATGAGAGAGCATTTCCACTGGGAGAGCCAAGATTACTCAGAATCCAAGAAAAGGCTCAGAGACTTCCTTTTATTACCTCAGCACAGGCCCCTTGCTATCCCTTCTGTTTTAGACATTGTAGATGATGTATTTTCAGAGTCCGGTCTGTCTCCTGACTCTCTACCACCAGCACCTGTTAAACCAGACAGATACTACAGGGTTCCTGATTCACATAAATTTCTTTATAAGAACCCTGCTGCTGACCCAGAAACCATCTCTCAGGGTCCCAAAGGGGTCAAGGCTTCCACTGCAAAAAAAACTATCTCCTCTGATAGGGATTCAAGGGCCCTGGACAGATGAGGGAAAAAGATTTATACTTTTGCCAGTTTCATATGCTTAAATATCAGCAATATCTTATGTCACTGCTTAAAGAGAAAATGTTGACAAATTCAGAATGTGCAGAAAACAAAGAAATGCAGGATTTATTGCATGCAGCTGAACAAGTGGGGAAGCATACTTTGCAATGTGGTTTTGATTCTCTAGAGGCCTCCTGCAGGGCCACTGTTGCAGGTTCTGTCATTAGGAGGCATGCTTGGTTAAAAGAACAGAATCTGCCTGATCATGTTAAAGCAAAACTATTAGATGGTCCATTACAGCATGATACCTTGTTTGGTGTTGAAGCAGAAGAGGTGTTGAAGAAAATGGAGGACAAAGCTAAATCTATGCAAACAGTCAAGGATTTCTTGCAGGTATAGCCTCCCAGATTTAGTAGAAACTGGCCTACAAAGAATTGGTCCTTTCCAGTGTCAGACAGGCCACAAAGAGGCAGATACAGATGCCCCAGAAGCAGATCACAGCCCCAAGGCTCATACAGGTCTAAACAATGGGGTGCTTCTACCTCCAAAAGCGGAGAGGAAAAATCACAGCCATACAGGAAACAGTCTCAATGACTTTCCCCTGCCAGCACCAAGCACTTATCTTCTGGCAGCCCCTTTGGGGGGAAAACTAGCACTTTTTTAACAAAATTGGCACATGATCACCCAGGACAAATGGGTCTTAAATATCGTATCATAAGGCTACAGGTTCCTCTTTCACACCCTGCCAAGGCCAAACGGTATGCCAGACCTGCCACGCAGTCAATGGGCAGAGGCACAAAAACAAGTTTCATCCCTCATGGACATGAGAGCCATTCAGCTAGTACCACAGCAAGAGCAGGGACTAGGATTCTACTCAAGGCTATTCTTGGTGCCCAGAAAGGACAAAGCCTGGAGACCAATACTGCACCTGTCTATCCTAAACACATTCCTGGATATTCCAAAATTCAAAATGTTAACTCTGCAGCAGCTTCTGCTCATGCTGGGCAAGAAGGCTTGGCTGGTGACTTTAGACCTAAAAGAGGCATACCTGCATGTCCCAATCAGACAATCATGCAGAAGATACCTCAGATTTATAGCTGGCTCAATGCACTACCAATTCTCTGCACTGCCCTTTGGCTTATCTACTGCGCCCAGGGTCTTCACAAAATGCCTGGCACCAGTAATTTAATTGCATTTTGCAGACAAAGAGGAATACAAATATATCCTTACCTGGATGACTGCCTTATTCAAGCAGAAAACAAGGACATTCTACTACAGCATCTGGCGTTTGTAAAAAGATTACTAACAGGTCTAGGGTACACAGTAAACAAAAATAAATCAAAACTCGTACCCTCTCAAGTGATAATATTCCTGGGTGCAAGCTTAAATACAACTGCCCAGATGGTTTATCTCATGCCAGACAAACACAGACAACTGACTACTTATTTCAAAATGTTGGCAACAAAGACCCAGTTATCTCCAAGAAAGATTCTGCAGGCTTTGGGCTTCATGGCATCCTGCATTCTGCTAATTCCATATGCAAGACTGCATATGAGGAAACTTCAGTGGTATCTAAAAAGTGTTTGGACTCAACATTGCCACAGCCTGGAAACAGTAATTACCCTCATTCCCTGCCTGCAACAGGAGTTTTAATGGTGGGCAAAAGCCTGTCACCACAACACGGGACAGCCATTCACCTTACACACAGCCAGGAAGACATTGACAACAGATGCATCAGATTATGCCTGGGGGGCCCATACGGCAGGAAGATGTATTCAGGGCACATGGTCCGCAAGTCAAATGCATGTACATATCAATCAAAAAGAGATGCTAGCTGTTCAGAATGCCCTGACACCCTTCAAGGATGTACTTCATCCAGGACAACTACAGATAAAGACGCACAATACTACAGTCATGTGGTACATAAACAAGCAGGGAGGCACGCATTCCTACCCCCTCTGCAGGCTAGCCATGAACTTGTCGGACACAGCATTGACTTACCAAGTACATCTGTAAGCACAATTCCTGCTAGGTAGGACAAATACTCTGGCAGACGAACTAAGCTGAAACCTAATGGGTCCCCACGAGTGGAAATTGGAAGTCTTCGGCATGATAACAAGGAACTGGGGATGCCCGGACATAGACCTATTTGCCTCCCCTCACAACTACCAACTACAGAGATTCTGCACAAGGACTTATCACAAGCAAGCATGGAAAGTGGATGCTCTATCTTTCAGCTGGAAAAACCTAACCGTATATGCCTTTCCTCCTCTGCCTCTTCTCCCCAAGGTACTCCTCAAGGTCAGACAAGAGAAACCAAAAGTGATACTGGTTGCTCCAGACTGGCCCCTCCAGCACTGGTACCCAATCTTAAAGAGCTTGTCTCAATGCCCAGCTTGGACATTACATCAAATTCCTCACTTATTGACCCAACAGGACAGTCAGATACTGCACAGCCAACTCAAGACCTTAAACCTGGCAGCTTGGCGAATAATGTAGCCATTCAAGGCACACCTCTCTCCAAAGCAGTGATGGATGTTATTTTGGAGGCCAGGAGGCCTAGCACCAGAAAATCTTATGCAGAAAAATGGAAAAGATTCTGTGCTTGGAACCAGGCACAAGGTTTTGACACGATTGTTCCAAATATTCCTCAGATTTTGCAATACTTAACTGAGATGTTTGATAAAGGCCTTTCCTTTTCATCAATTAAAATTCATGCCTCTGCCATTTCAGCTCATTACAATACAGAACCACCTATTTTTTTCTCATCCATTACTAAGGCAGTATCTCAGAGGGACCAAAAACATAAGACCTCCAAGGAGAGCACCAATACCTGCATGGGACCTCAACTATGTCTTGGAAAAACTCACACTGCCTCCATTTGAGCCAGCCTCTGCAGCTGATATAAAATTCTTATCCTGGAAAACAGCTCTGCTCCTAGCAATAACCTCCTGTAGACTAGTCTCAAGAGTTACAGGCACTCATGGCTGTGGAACCTTTTATCATTTTCCATCCTGGCAGGGTTTCTCTGAGAACAAACCCTATGGTAGTGTCCAGTGTGGCCCTTAACCAAACAATTCATTTGCCTACCTTTTATCCAAACCCACAGAATAAGGGTGAGAGAATTCTGCATTCTTTGGACATTCACAGGCAGCTACGCTTCTACTTGGACAGAACCAAAGCTTTCAGAAAGACTGAACAACTTCTAGTGGCATATGCTGCAGGATCACAAGGAAAGCCCATCTCCAAGCAGACTATTTCAAAGTGGATAGGCCACTGCATTTGTTTCTGCTATTCACAGCATGACAAATCAATGCCTAAGGGCATTAGGCCACATTCAACCAGAACAGCAGCCACTTCAGCAGCCTTCCTCAGAGGAGTACCAACCAAAGACATCTTAGAGGCTGCAACTTGGAGTTCAGTGCATACTTTTACAAAGCACTATAACTTACCTCTCTACTCTAAATCCAGGGCAGTTCTGCAGGGCCTGATAGCCTCTCCTAATCCTATTTAGCACCAGCCTCCCAACCTTAGCTTTGGGATTCAACCCAATTGTAATGACTGCAACAGTGAAACACAATGAACATAGTACAGTTGTGTACCTACCATAAATGTAGATGTTAGAGTGTATTCACTGTTACAGTCCAGGTTACCCTCCCACCATCCCCCCCCTTTCCTTTGCTGGGACTTATGTGTACTTCTCTATTCTATACAACCTATGTGGTGTATTTGCTTGTAGATGAAGGAAAAGTTGTTTTTTGTGCATGCATGCTTATTGGCATAATGTAGCCTACCATTTTAGGGGCACCTGACATCTGGGGCAAGAAAAACTGAAGAAAATGGCATCGGCTGCATCTTTTATAACCCTGGTGCACTGACGTCTGGGAGGAGGCGACAGCAACAGACACCAGACCTAGACTTTGGAACTCGGGTCGACTGCTGGTAGCCCGCCAGCAGGATAACCCAATTGCAATGACTGCAACAGTGAATACACTCGAACATCTACATTTATGGTAGGTACACAACTGTACTTTTTTCACCTTCTCCTTCACATACTGCAGGTGCAATCACAAATGAATGCTCTCTTTCTGTGTCTTCTGACCCAGCTAGGTTTAGTAAAATGAATGCCCTGGTGCATGCATCTCTAGCTGCATAAGATGCTTGTATAAAAATATCGTACTCTTGCTGAAATATTTTCCAATTCCCTGCAATATTCTGATAAAATAGAAGTGGTAGGGGCTTTCAAAATCTGTCTGCCATATTAACACAGAGCAGTGAAGGGTTTGGAAAGTAGGCACAAGCATACACTCATGCACATGCCAGAAACTTGTGCCTTCGAAATCGGTCTGCCATATTAACACAGAGCAGTGAAGGGTTTTGCAAGTAGGCACAAACATACACTCATGCATGTGCCAGAAACTTGTGCCAGTATTTGTAACTTTGTCCACTGCCTTTGTGCTTCTGAATTTATGCCTTTTGAGCTTTTTGAAGTTACGCTAATGAACGAACTTGTAGTACCTTTGAATAATTGGACTTTGTGAAATAAACTTCTCTGGCACTTTAATATTGCAAAACGATTTTACAAGAGTGTTAAAAGTTATTTTAAGAAACCTCTCAAACAACTTTATAATGCAAATGAAACAAACTCTCGGATACCGTAATACTCTTGTAATCGTTTTGCAGTAAATTACCTCTTATCAGTATAAGAAACATATTAAATAACTGCATGATGCGAATAAACTGGACCTCTCTTTCCTTAAACTGAAAAACATTTCAAAGTAATTGCACTTTGCGAATAACTGTACACAGCACACTGTTTTACTCTAAACATGACCTCCTACTAATATGTTGTCTACTATAACAGCACAAGGATATCCAGAAAAAAATTGCTCCATTGCACGTTGGAAGACTTCACTTGCAAAATTTATCCCAAATGGCATTCTCAAAAATATGTACCTGCAAAACGGAGTACTGAATGTAGTTAACAATGAGGATTTTTTGTCAAGCTGAATTTGCCAAAATGAACTCTCTGCATCTACGACAGAAAAATAGTGGCATTTGACATCAAGGCTGTGACTTCTTTGACTGTGCACATTGGATGATGGGGTCTTTTTAGTGCTTTGTTCAAATCTCGTGGGTCAGTACATATTCTAATGTCATCTGCGCTTTTCTTATGTGCTACCACCATAGAAGATACTCAGTTGAGTTTCATCTGGACAAACAACACCTTGTTGCACCATTTTATCTATTTTGGCTTTGACTCTGTCCTGCATGGCTGTTGGAACTTTACCTGCTGGCCTGATAACTGGACTGACCTCTAGGTCTAACTTCATGGAATACACAACTGGAAGTTTGCCTAGTTTCTTCGAAGAGATCAGCGTAGGTAGAAAAAAGTGCTGGGCAAAATTAGACTAGTGGTCTTTTAAAATAACATGATGGACTTCCTTATTAAATGAAAGCAGTCTCATTTTTCAAACTGTCTCTGAGCCCTAAAAATGACTGGACGTGCCTTTTGGCCACATAAAATAGCAAGTCGTAGCTTCTTCCAGCAGAGTAACATGAAATCACTAACTTAGCCTTCAGTTTGAATTTCTTCACCTCCATAAGCAACAAGCTTTGCACACCTTCAGAAATCAAGCCTTTCACCTCTACACACACTAGCAAATGTTTTTGCTGCCGTAACATTGCACTTGGAACCTATATCAACTTTGAATTCTAAGGGTTTGCCATTTATCCGAACAGTACAAAATACTTCATTCTTTGCCCTTAAACCTACTGCATTGACCGCTTCATGAAGCACTGACACACCATCAACATAAAGAGAAGGGTTGCAGCTTTTAAATTGATCAACTCATTTCTTAAAATGTTCCCTTTTAATAAAAAAATATAATCCTTTTGATTTACAAAATCTTTTGAAATTATTCCATTTATTGCATTTGTGGCATTGCTGACCAAAAGCTAAATATTTTTCCCTTTTAGATTCACGATTTCCACCACAATTACGACAGTTGGCAATGAAATTAGATTGGGGCTTGTGCTTTGAGTTTGCTGACTCGCTCTTATGCTTCATTGAGACTGTGCGAACTCTGGAATTTGCTAGAAAGTTCTGGGGTCTATCGGTGAGCACTGCAGGGTTTAGAGTTCCTGCCATGTGCATGGGTCTGTTTCTTTTGACTATGTGCTGCATACTATCAATATGAGCTTTATTACTTTGCCTGCTAGAGCTGTTTTCATTTGTAAGCATATTTGTGTGCTTTTCTGTGAGCTGGTATACCTGACAAATCTCAATGGCCTTATTCAAAGTTAAGTCACTGTCACGAAGCAAAATCTTTCTCACAGCATTATTTTTAATGCCACACACAAGTCTGTCCTTTATCAGCTCATCCCTTAAATCACCAAATCTGCATGTTTTAGCTTTGTTTCTCAGGTCAGTTATATATGCTGCAAATGTTTTACCAGGCTTTTGATCCCTTGTATAAAATAAGTGCCTTTCCATAGTAACATTTGTCTGGGGGGGGTCCACGTTTCTCTAAATTTACATTTCAAGCACTCTGGGATCTCCCTTGACTCAGCCGGTACAACATTATGATGGTTTTCCCCCTCTCCTGTATAGATAGCAGATGCATAAACAAATAAATGTTCCCTTTCTATGGCTTCTGACCCAGCTAAATTAGCAGAATAAATGCTTTTGTACAATCATCGTTGTCAGAAAGTGCAGCTTGTATGAAAAGGTCGTACTCTTGCTCAAACACTCTCCAGTTCTCAGCAATATTACTGTCGAACACAAGTGCACTGGGTTTTTGAAATCCATCTACTGTGCCCACAAAGTATACACAAATACGCTTCAAATATGGCCCTTGTAATTATGCACAGACAAACAGTTCTGTGAGCTTGCAATAACATTCAAATGTGCAATAAACTCTTTGAAATACTGTACTTTGTGAAATATGCTCTGTAATGGCTTTACTTTACGAAATATATCCTATAACGGCTGTACTTTTGCAAAATAGCTTTACTGTAACACTGCACAAACATTTCATACGCTTCTGATAATTTGAATATCTTTGCTCAATACGAAAAATACATGCTTTACGAAATTGTGGTTGTTTCCCTTTATTTTATTTGTTTTATGCAATTTGGACTTTATTTCAAACATTTTCTGTAGTAATTCAAATATTTTTATCAATATCGTACATATCAGTTTATGTGAATATCTTTTACAGTGTTCTGTATGCCCCAATTCATATTCTGCGAAAAATAAATAGTGCTGAGCAAATTTTAATGTCTAAACTTCGTTTCTGA
The DNA here is from genome assembly GCF_019279795.1 of Protopterus annectens. NCBI lineage: Eukaryota > Metazoa > Chordata > Ceratodontiformes > Protopteridae > Protopterus > Protopterus annectens. The sequence continues at coordinate 169,457,197 of NC_056731.1, read as the reverse complement.
CCTGTTTTGTGAAGTATGCACATTTTAGGAATGATTCACTGCTGTATATTAGCTGCACATCTCTTGTTCTTGCTTCTGGATCCCATTCTGACACCATGTTGCTCATCCTACTCTGACATTAAAGACAAGCAAGAAGGGTATTTTGTTTAGATGCTTTAATACATAGAAACACATCAGAATGGATAGCAGCATCTTTAAATATGAATTAACTAGTTAACAGACAGACTTTACATACGTACATGCTTACATCTCAATGGCTAACTGCAAAATGGCAGTCAGACTTGCATGCGCTCAGTATTTATACACTTGCGCAAGCCCTTGGATAGTTTCTTAAAGGTATATACACACACAAAGATCTACATGAACCATACTTCTTGGATGTAGGATATATGTCTGACTTAAGGTGCCTGGAAGGCATAAAGGCTCTTGTATGCTGACCGGCCATTCAAATGTCCATGGCAGGATATCACATTTGTAAAGAGTACTGGAACAGAGAGAAGTACGATGCCCACTGTTTTACGGTAAGACCTTGCACAACTGTACTTTATTTTCTTTCATTTGAAAACTAAAATGTTGATGTTTGATGCATAGTGTATCATGCTGTGTGTGAAGCAGTTGCAAGGAAGCCAGTAAGTTTAGCTTGAATTTCAATACTCTTGTTCAGATGAATCTAGATTTTCTCAGAGTATTACTCCAAGTTCTTTATGGATGTGCTGGGAAAAAGTTAAGACTGAATTCTAACTGTATGCATCTCTGTGTATATTTTTATTGTTTATCCAACAACCTCACCAAAGATCTGTGACCCAAGTGCTCAGTTCTCATTTAAGCATGAAGTAGAAAGTATATTGTTTGGCCTGTTTTCCATCTACTTTAGGTGTGTTGTGGGCTCAGATTTGGGCTGCCAAAGTTTACATTCTTGTCTCTCTTATTAGAGTTGTCTTTTGTTGAATTTATTTTTAAGTAGAAGGCATGTCAGCAAAACAAAGCTGCAGTAGTTGCTCTTTGCAGGGTGGATGTCCTTCAAGGATGCATCTGCAGTCCTAACAAATGGGTTGTCCTGCCTCAGGCAGCCCTTCGGTCGGCCAGATTCCAAAGTCTGGGTCTGGCCTCGGCTGATGTCGCACTTCACCCGACGTCATAGCTGCTGTTAACCGGGTATAAAGGCATCAGCCGATGCCATTTTCCTCAGTCTTTCTTGCCGCGTGGCGCCCGAAGCAGAAGCTGTTCGCAAGTGCCGGTCGGTCAGAACCAGAGATTGCTACTACAAGACTTCTAAAAGCTAAGTACCCCGTTGGGGACTCTTTCTTGCCTCAGCCGATGTCAGAAAAAGTGAATAACTGTTTAACTTGTGGGAAACAAATACCTCATAAAGATTTCCACTCTTACTGCCTACCTTGTTTAGGCCCAGACCACGACGTAGCAGCTTGTCTAGCCTGTGCTTCTTTCAACCGACGGACACTTAGACGTCGGTCGGAGTTTGCAGAGAAGTTTTTCGGCTCCGCTTTTGCTTATAACATGCCGTCAGAGACTCCGACTTCACAATTAGCTAAAAAGCGTAAGGAAAAGGACCGACACTCGCGGTCCGCGGTTTCGGCCGAAACCGCGGTTAAGCCAACCGCGAGTGTCTCGGTGTCGGCTGAAACTGAGTCCACGGTTCTTCCTTAGGCCGAAAGCATGCCTCCTACTACCGAGGCCTCATCCAGCATGGCTGAATCTGCTACTGAATTTCCACCTGCTCTTGCAGGTTCTCAGGATTTATCAGATACTATCCCCTTAGATATATCTCCTCCTGCACATGGAGCTGCTAGGCCCCCTGCATCCATGTCAATTAAGGCCTTTGCCAGGGCTAAAGCAGCTAAATCAACAAAGACCGTGCCTGCTAAAACCCCCTCTCACAGGCCTAGCTCTAGTGCTCAAATGCTTAGTCTAGCAGAGGATCTCATTTCTTTGATCAGAGGATCCCAGCCTCACCCTGACAGGGCCTCTCACCCCCCTCCAGAGAAGAGGCCTAGAGCAGAGCCCCCTGAGCCAGTTTCTACAGATTACTCCTCCGATGATTCAGAAAATACAAACCCTCCAGAAGGCCCTTATTCTCCATACGAGGACTCTGATGCAGAAGACTCCATTCCTTCTGCCTCTCCTCCTGAGGAATTTTCTTTTGGGGAAACCTTGCATGCTATGAGAGAACAATTTCAATGGCAGGGCCAGGATTTTTCAGACTCTAGGAAAAGGCTTAGGACCTTTTTACATTTGCCACAGCATAGGCCTTTAGCCATTCCTCCAGTACTTACTGTTGTGGATGATGCATTTAATGATGCTTGTACTGCTCCTGACTCTCTTCCTCCGGCCCCTGCTAAGCCCGACAGATACTACAGGGTTCCGGACACACATTATCACTTGTATAAGGCTCCTATTGCAGATCCTGAAACTATTTCACAGGGCCCCAAAGCTGTAGCAGCTGCCTCTGAAAAAAAACCCTCCCCTCTGAAAGAGAATCTAGGGCCTTAGAGAGATGGGGTAAAAAAGTTTATACTTCTGCTACTCTTTCGGCTAGGGCCTTAAACTGCCAATTCCACATGATTCAGTATCAGGAATTTATGTTAGATCAGCTAACTAAAAAACTGTCCTCGCCTGAACCTCCGAAAGTCCCTTCAGGAAATGGTACATAACATTCAGCAGGTCAGTAATCATTCCTTAAAATGCGGCTATGATGCACTGGAGGCTTCCTTTAGATCAGCTATGACTGGTACAGTGATCAGAAGGCATGCATGGTTAAAAGTGCAATCCTTACCAGACCATGTAAAGTCAAAGCTCCTAGAATCTCCCATGGAAAAACAGTTTGTTTGGCTCCCCTGCACAGCAAGTGTTGAAGAAGGTGGAAGAGAAGGCAAAATCTGTCCAGACAGTCAAGGATTTCTTACAGGTCCAGCCTCCGAGGTTTAGTAGGAACTGGCCTTCCAAGAATTGGTCCTTTCCAGACACCAACAGAGCACAGAGAGGCAGGAATAGGCGCCCAAGAGGCAGAGGTCAATCCAGAGGTGCCTACAGGGGACGTCAGTGGCAGCCTAACAACCAGAGAAGTACTGCCACAGATCCAGCCACTACCACTTCCACAGGACAATCACAGTGACTTGGCTCTGAAACCGCCTACCAGGGAACAACTAGAAGCACCCTTAGGCGGAAAGCTAGCCTTATTTTCAGTAAACTGGCATTACATTACAGGAGACAAATGGATTTTACAGACAATAGACAAAGGTTACAGGTTTCACTTCCATACTCTACCAAGGAAGAGAGGAATGCCAAACCTACCTCCAACTCAAAAGACAAACGCTCTAGAGCAAATAGACCACTTACTAAGGAAGAGAGCTGTAGAAAATGTACCGTCTATGGAACAAGGGCAAGGATTTTACTCAAGACTTTTCCTGGTGCCAAGAAAGGAAAACCAATGGAGACCTATTCTCGACCTGTCCGCTCTAAACACATATCTCATTGTTCCAAAATTCAAGATGCTGACCCTACAGCAGCTTCTTCCCATGCTGGGCAAGGAGTCTTGGCTGGTAACTCTAGATCTCAAGGAGGCTTACCTGCACGTCCCCATACGACCAAATTGCAGAAGATACCTCAGATTTCTTGCAGGATCAGAGCATTATCAATTCTCAGCATTGCCTTTTGGCTTATCTACTGCGCCCAGAGTATTCACGAAATGCCTGGCATCAGTAATTGCTCATTGCAGTCTTCAGGGAATTCAAATTTACCCATACCTGGACGACTGCCTGTTACAAGCGGACAACAAAATCAAATTAATAAAAGATTTGAGAAAGGTCATTCACCTATTGCAAGCCCTGGGATACACAGTCAACATAAAAAAGTCAAGGCTGATACCATCCCAAAGGATAACTTTCTTGGGTGCGGAACTGGACACATCAAGCCAAATGGCATTCCTCACACCAGAAAAGCAGAAGCACCTACCAATCTATTTCATGGCATTAACAACGCAGAACCAGCTTACAGCAAGGAAAGTCCTGCAAGCCCTGGGTTACATGGCATCCTGCATAATATTGATTCCACATGCCAGACTACATATGAGGAAGTTGCAATGGTACCTAAGGAATTTATGGTCTCAGCACAAGCACAGCCTACCCAAATTCCAATAATTCCATGCCTGAAGCAAGAATTCCAATGGTGGGCTCAGGCCTGTCAATTGAACAAAGGACTGCCCTTCCACAGCCCTCACCCAAGCCAGACTATCACCACGGACGCCTCAGACCTCGGTTGGGGGGCACACATGGTGGACAAGTGCATACAAGGCTTATGGACTCAAGACCAGCTGAACCTACACATAAATCAAAAAGATGCTGGCAGTAAAGCTGGCAATTCAGACATTCAGACCGTTTCTTCAACAGGGTCATTTGCTGATAAGGACGGACAACACCACAGTTATGTGGTATATCAACAAACAGGGAGGCACACATTCATATCCTCTATGCCGGATGGCAATGGACCTCTGGAATGTGGCCCTGAACCACAGCTCCAGGCAATATTTGTGCCAGGAAAGGAAAATATACTAGCAGACATATTAAGCAGAACTACCACGGATGCCCACGAATGGATGCTGCATCCAGACATCTTCAAATCCATTACAAAGAAATGGGGACTACCAGAAATAGACCTATTTGCATCCCCACAGAACCACCAATTGAAAAAATTCTGCACAAGGACATACCACCCACTAGCTTGGAAGGTGGACTCCCTATCTTTCAGTTGGGAAAACCTGACAGCATATGCATTCCCACCTCTTCCTTTGATGCACAAAGTGCTACTGAAGATCAAAGAAGATCACCCGAGGATCATCCTGATAGCTCCAGACTGGCCGAGGCAGCATTGGTACCCACTACTGAGGAGTATGGCTCGGGAACACGCATGGCCTCTACCCCTAGTTCCTTTACTGCTAACACAGAACAACTTCAAAATCCTGCATCCAAACTTGAAAACACTGCAGCTAGCTGCTTGGAACATTGCATAAGACAAAATAACCCAGATTTATCTCAAAGGGTTAAAGACATTATCTTGGAGGCTCGCAGACCCTCAACAAGAAAAACTTATTCAGCAAAATGGAAAAGATATCTCATTTGGAGTGCAGCAAAAGGAGAAAATGTATCACTGGCAAACATAGCTAACATCCTGGAATACTTAGCAGAGCTTTTCCACAATGGCCTGTCCTACTCCTCCATTAAGATTCATGCGTCAGCAATTTCAGCAGAATACAACATGGATCCTCCAGTCTTTTCTCATCCTCTACTCAGGCAGTTCCTGAGAGGAATTAAAAATGTAAAGCCACCAAGGAAGCCACCATTGCCTACATGGGACTTGAACTTTGTGTTAGAAAAGTTGACACTTCCCCCTTTTGAACCAGCAGCAACAGTAGAATTACAGTACTTGTCTTGGAAAACTGCTTTCCTGCTTGCAATCACTTCAGCAAGAAGGGTTTCTGAATTACAGGCATTAATGGCAGTACAGCCCTTCCTTATCTTCCATCAGGATAGAGTGTCCATGAGAACTAATCCTACCTTTATGCCAAAGGTGGTCTCCAGGGTATCATTAAACCAAGCAATCCACCTACCTACATTCTTCCCCAACCCACAGAACAGGGGGGAAAGACTACTACATACCTTGGATGTGCATAGACAATTGTGCTACTACCTGGACAGAACCAAGAACAATAGGAAAACTGACCAGCTTCTGGTAGCATATGCAACAGGAATGGAAGGAAAAGCAATTTCAAAACCGACAATCTCAAAATGGATAGGAAATTGCATTAGATTTTGTTACTCTTATCATGGAAAGACAACTCCAGAAAACATCAGACCTCATTCCACTAGGGCTACAGCCACTACTACAGCTTTTTTACGAGGAGTGACTACCAAAGACATTTTAGAGGCTGCTACTTGGAGCTCCGTGCATACATTTGCCAAGCATTACAATCTACCTTTATACTCCAGATCCCGAGCAGGTTTTGCCACTGCTGTTTTGCAAGGGATCTTAACTACACCATAATCTTCTTAGTACCTCCTCCCCCAGTTTGGCTATGGTATTCTACCCATTTGTTAGGACTGCAGATGCATCCTTGAAGGACATAGTACAGTTTTGTACCTACCATAAATGTAGATGTCCGAGAGGTATGCATCTGCAGTCAGGATTACCCACCCTCCTTCCCCTCTGTGGTACTCCTAGGGTATTTGCCCATCTTGTAGCTAGCTGGGGAATCTATTATGGTGTATTTGTTTGTATATATGTATATACATGTTTATTTCTATTTGTTCTCTATTGTTTGGAAACATTTGCATTTATCCAAATTTAGCCTTCCTAGAGGGCACCTGGCATCTGGGGCAAGAAACACTGAGGAAAATGGCGTTGGCTGATGCCTTTATACCCGTTTAACAGCAGCTATGACGTCGGGTGAAGTGCGACATCAGCCGAGGCCAGACCCAGACTTTGGAATCTGGCCGACCGAAGGGCTGCCTGAGGCAGGACAACCCATTTGTTAGGACTGCAGATGCATACCTCTCGGACATCTACATTTATGGTAGGTACAAAACTGTACTTTTTCTGTGTGCATTGTAGCTGAACTTGACACTGTCATGTTTTCCCACCATGTAGACTGAGCTTGGATTTCTTTTTGCATTGTGGTTGCAATTGTCCCCGTCATGTGTTTGCCACACATAGGTAGAGCTAAGTTTTCTCTGTGTATTGTGGGTGCATTTGTCTGCCATTTATAGGGTGGGCTAGGATTTTTCTGAGTATTTTGCATGTATTTGTCCCCATCATATGTTGGCTGAGCATAGTTTTCTCTTGGTACATTGTGGCAGTCTGTATCCCTACCATGTCCATCTATCTTATGTTGCATATTGTTACAGTGATTCCCCCTCCTCCACAAGCAACAGAAAAGAGCTTGATCCTTCACTTGATAGCAAAACTTAGTTTGGAGTACCCATAAAAGAAAAGAAAAGCTTATATTGAACTGTGTTTCAGACATAATTTATTTATTTTTATTTATTTATTTAATTTTATTTATTTAACATTTGTTGACCGGGAATGTCCAACTAGGTTCCACAGAGCCTGTTTTCAGCGGAGGCCCGGGGAGAAATGCTCCAGATGCATGTCTTTGGAATATTTTATGATATAATTTTTATGAGATAATAATGTACTGAGCCAAAGCTTGATATTATTTTCTCAAAAGAGTTGCAGTCGAACACATATTTCACTGAACATTATTTAGACTGGTATTTCCTGGAATCAGTGCGTAAAAGTCATAATTTTAAGTATAACATTTTCAGACTTGCTTAAGCTTTCACAGGGTGGCCTGCCTAACTGTTTGAGGAAGCCTTTGTCATTGCATTTCTTCGTCATTATTTAACATCGCTAAAAAACTTAAGGAAAAACATAAAATGGCTGCACCAGTCTCCAACCTAGTACTGTAAATGGAAAAAAATCTCAGTGAATAAGTACCCCACTACTTGACTGCAAAATACTATGTTATAGAAATGCAATAAAACAAAGCTATGCACTTAAGTATCTTGTAAAAAAACAATTTTTTTTAATACAGATAGATCTAAGTTAAAATTGGTTACACTTGTATGGCAATTGAAAGTAACCTGCCAAGTGAAACATATGAAAATGAGATTAACGCTTAAGGGTTAATATTCACATATGTATTAAACTGTTTACACTGAAAAAGATAAATATCAGATGATGTACTTGTTAAATGTATAATAAAATTATATACGCAAAAGTTAATAATAAAAGAACAGTAGTCTTAATTGTACATAAGATGTAGGGAGCTTTTTTGGGGGGGAGGAAATCAGTGGTATTCATGCCCAAAAATCCTGTGATGCCTCTATTCCTGTATCTGACATTCTATTTATTTCAGAATATGAATAAACCTTCTGTGTAAGAATAGTGAAGCGTAATACATTGTTATTGCTTTGACAGGACTAATGGAAAGCTCTGTTTAAAAGAACATGTTGTGATTGCTTAGAAGTATATTTGAATCAGTTGCTTTTTTGTATTGCAAACAAAAGTATTACTGTTTCTTTCCTCCGGTACAGTGAACTTTATTGACATAGATTTTATTGCTCCAGTGTTATTGTTTGATGTTTTGATAGTTTGACATTTGCAAATAGGCTGACTGCACTAAGGAAGATTAAAATCCCTCCTTTATTTCTGTTCCTTGTTGCCTTTTCAAGAGAGCTAGTAGTGTTTTGTACTACTGTATTTCAACATTATGCCTGTGGAATGTAGAAGTGTTTCATGCATGTAAATGTGTAATATGAAGACTGTTTTATTCTTGTACTGTCCATTATAAGTGCATTTATGTCTTATGCTGGGCAGTTGGTGGACTTGTTTTCAGGTTTGTTCAGTTTTTAATCAGTGTGTCCACTCATAGTGTGGAAAAAGATCTAAAGCTTTCAGTGAGAAAAAATGTGCAATATTTTGGCAGGGTTTTCTCTGATTATAACTGGGAAGCCATTCTCGGTGCTGCTTCCATCTGCAAGGTCAGGTTTTTGATTCTGACCTTTGGTTACTGTTGTTTTAACTGCTGCATGCATGTTTTCTGTAGGGGTTTCTCCCATTTGTCAAAGATTATCTGCCTGATTGGTTATACTATATTGCTTTATGTATTGCCCAGGTCATGGCACTCTCACAGCTTCAGTTATTTACTGAATACGCATGTTATATGTACACACACATGGGCTTAGCAGCTAGTGCCCATTTAGTGTATTACTTGTTTTTACAGTTGTGTGCATATCTTTTCAGGATTTGACTTTGTAAAACAATAATTGTTTCTGATTGTGCTCTTACCAGCTTTGTGTTTTTTTTTTTTTTTTGTACAAATGGCCTCACCCCCCCACCCCAACATGCACACATTTATTGTTTTTGCAGTAACTTGATGTAGCAGCTGTCCCTTTTTATGTACATGTAAACTTGCAAACTTTCTTCTGCTGCCTGCTTTCCCCTTCAGTCATACTAACCAGAGAAATTTACTGCAAGGGACTTTTTTTTTTTTAAATCCCTTCTCTTTATTTATTTTGGAATTTTTTCGAAGACTTATTCATTGTTTTGGTACTTTTGAGGTTTCTTGACAGGTTAAAGAAAGGCAACCACCCCCAAAAGTCCAATTGCTTATAGTGTTCCTTTCTTAACTCTAGGCTGTTTCAGATCTGTTAGTATCACCTTAGAGCTGTCATCATTGAAAACTGCTAGTGTGGAACTAACTGTGTCTTATCATTTTGTGTCATCGTGTGTTCCTGACAACAGGCTTGCTGTCAGTTGGGATCTCTTCCATTAAATTTTTCTATGATGTGTCAACCTTTGATGTCATTTTCTGTATTCCCTTTTGAAGTAAGGGCACAGCATTCCTAGTACCGCACTTATCCATAAAATCACCCATTACTTTGCTCTACGTTTCACTTAGTTACCAGTTGGTAAACTAAAAAAACAAACAAACAAAAAAAAAACTTCTGTTGCACTGATAACAGATTCACATTTTTGTTTATATTTCTGATTGTCTGGTTCATGAAACTTTCTCCCCTTTTTTCATGTATGACATTAAACTGTCTAAGGTTCACATGTAGTCATTATTCCTCCGGTTTCCATTAACAAAAGGAGATCTTCTTTTATTCACTGTTGCTCCTCTCTGAATTTCTGTCAGTGTATTTGTCAGGCTTACTCTCACACATTTCTCTGTAAATGTGTTGTGAAACTACTTGTCTTTATGGACAGGTAGCGCCATTGTTAAAACCTGTTTACTTGTATGAAGTCTTAGTCTTACTTCTGTGCTGCCTGGTACTTGGTCTACCCTAGTTCACTGCCTCTGTGCATTATTTTCTTCTGGGTTTAATCTCCAAGTTATTTCACTCATCGTCTGTTGAACTTGTGTGTTCAAAGCCAGTCTTTAAAAGCTGACTGTTTTGTGGTATTCTTCACATTGTACTGGATCCCTGACTCACTGTCCTTGGTCATGTTTACTCTTGTTTGAACCTCTTCTTTCTAGCTCTTTCACAATTTTGTTTCTGCCAAACTCTTACGCAATTTTCTCGTAGCAGATGCTTTTAATTCTGTGTTGTTTATTATAGCATTTTAATTGGCTAGCACTTTCGTTTCCTTGGCATCCTCTTCTGCACCCTAATTTTTTATTTTTTTTCACCATGTGTCTCTTATAGTCTTATACCCTGTATCAGCTACTAGCTTTTTTCTCATGATTTATTTGAAATATATGTTTGTTTGCATATGTGTCATGTGTTTCGTAGGCTCTGCTTCTGATTGTAATATTTTGTTCAGTGCACGTAGCTGATAAAACACACAATGTATATATTCTTTTAATTTGTATATTTTTGGGTACATAGTAAAGTATAAACAGCGATTAGGTGAATGGCTAACCATTTTTCAGAGGTGATGTTCACTGTTTGTTGCTGGACAGAATTGGTGTGGGGCTGAGCATGGCATTTTTTTTTTCTGTTGGGTATTTTGATTTCTTCTTGTAGTCTGTGATTTCTGTTTATCTAAAATGTTCATACTGGTTCCCCAGCTTCTTCAGAGGTACTTTAGAAGACACTGGTATTCATATAAAAGTACTGATTGCCATTAGAATATCAGTTTGTAGTTTATATTTGGCGTTCACACAGTGGTTGAGGTGGTATATTTGTAAGTAACAGTATGACAGTTTCTTGCTTTAGACAGATACACAGACTGGATACTCTTAGATTAGAAATTGTAAGTATATAGCACTGTACTGACACACTTGAAGCTAATGGTGTGTGCTGTTGTTTTTTGTTTTGTCCATCTACATTTTTCCATTCTTAAATGTTCCATTTGATCTGTTTGGGGCCACTCACAGAACACATATGCTTGATTTCCCATTCACTTAAAATGTAACATTCTCTGCAAGTAAGGTCATTATGCTGCTGAAACAGATGTTGGAAGCGGTCCCAGAGCATCTCCCTTGGTATAGCAAGACATCCAGTTTACAAACACAACTGCCTTGAAACTACAGGCAAAAGCCCCATCCTCCAACACCCACCTGCATTGTCACTAAAGTAGCAGTTTAAAAAAGTAAGCTAATAAAAATCTGACCATATTTTTCAAATCATCTTCTGCCTTTCATGTTGCTGTTTTTCACTGAATTTTCAATATTTAGTGTGATTATCAAGAATGCTTCTTTGTGTTTTAAATCTAAGAGAAGCAGGTGAATTATTAGCCTGAGGTAAGGCTTCACACCACACCCATTACTGCTGGTATCCGAGTACATATGTGTATGCACAGATGTACAAGGAAGGGTGGCCCTTCTGTTAAGAAAACAACAATTCATCTGTGAAGATTACACGCATGGGCAGTGTTAAACTTCATTCACTTCTCGGACTGGGAACCAAGGCTAGGGGAACTGTGTGCATGTGTGCAAGCGCGTTTGTGTGTGTGTGTGCACTTGCCTTTGTGCACTTTTATATTCTGTGTTGCATTACAGTAAGGCTAAGGCAAAATTGACCACTATATAATGCATATTTTTTGTATATACAATGTGTTAATGCAGTAAGAAGCTGGGTGAGAGGCCTACAAAAATGCATGTAGCAGATTGCAGCTTTTTGGCACACTACCATATGGTGGATTATTGCATCTGGGACAAACTTTGGCATTTATACGAAGTGGAGAATGAATTGGAAATAGACAACTAAATTACCTGGAAGTAATTGTGTGTGAACCTATGAACCTATGTACTTTAACCGAAGCATATTACAGTGTTATAACAATAAAGCATATAGAATCACTGATGAATAAAAGCAGCCATAAAACATATCAAGACACAAGTATCTGTATCCAAAAAATCTAATTTGCCTTGAGCAGGTCTTAGAGTGGCAATTGTATCAGGTACTGCTTAACTCTACCCCATGTTAGTGTAGCCCTGTAGTAGGCAGAAGTACTGAATTCCATAGGAATTGTCAAGATATGAAAAAGAGCACAGAGTAAACCTGTCCAGCTGCAGCCTGGGAATAACTAACATCACTTTTGCTGGCCAGGTAAAAGAGGTGAGCTGGCTAAACTGTGCCAGTAAGTAGGTAGACAGGATGTGGGTAATAGGCACTGTATTTAAATACCAAGACTTTGTAAATGGACGTCATTAATGTAGGCAGACAGTTAAATCTCTGTAGGATCGGAGTATTCTGGTCATAGTTTTTTAGTATTACCTGCTAATAAACAGGCTGTGAAGTTCTGCACTTGCTGTAGGTACTCAAAGGAATCTATACCGAGACCTAGGTAAATAGGATTATATTACCCTAATCATTTAGGGTAGGGGGAAAAGCAAGTGCAACTGTTGTAAAGTCCATTGATGGTTTAAGGTGCCTAGTTCAAGTAATGTTCCTCATATGATAGTATGATGTGACATCTGACACTGTTATTAAGTGAGAGCTAATAGTCACGGATTTACTTTAAGGTCTGTGGTCTAGACACAAACTTCAGCCCACTCCCAGCTTAAATAAAGTTGAATGGCAAGGTTTGGAGTTGCAGAGAGGATATGATGGCCTGATTATAGCCTTGGTCTGGACGTCATCTGTTTAAGAATGGCATCCAGACTTTTTTTTCAGAAGAATCATGAAGCCTTTGTCTGTTCCTGATGGAAGGAAAGCTTGAATTTTGTGTCACTTGTATAACAGTGACACCTTCTACCTCCTTCATTACATCTTTGAACAGAAGTATGTACACAGCAAAAAGTGACAGACTCAAGACAGAGGATTGTGGGACCCAGAGACATATTCAGGATTTCTGCAAAGCAGGTTTTCCAACACATAATTACCCTGGGCCATAATCACTGGTAGCCACCAGGACTTAGAAGGCCTGAGAGTCTGAATTTTCTCTGGTGAATTTTGTGTCATATTACTGAAATAAAATGGCTTGTTAACTCAGCTTTTGTTGCTCATTTGAGTACTGCTGCAGTAGCCTTAGCTATCTATATGGGTTGCATGCCTCATAGGATTAACAGATGGCCAGATTCCACAGCTTTAGGGCACCTTCCATGTGTTCAGACCATTGATAGCTTGAGGTTGCCCATGGAGAAAATTGGCAGTCTTGCTGCCAAGCCCTTTAGAGCTTTCCTGCCTCAGAAAAGCACTCTACATGTAGGCCTAAGAAGATTGACAGTCGGCTAGTGTTTCTTGCTTCTGGGTATACAAGTTCCCTTGGGGGGAAAAACTTTCCGTGACTTATTTTCTTGCAGTATTCTTTACCAAAGGGATTCCCTGCCAAGGGCAGCCCAACGCCCAGCCAGTATACCAAAGCCTTATGATTTTATAGACATATGTCACACATATGCTCCCTGCTCAAGGCATAGGTCATACAGGTAACTTACGGATGTACATATCTCAAAACGTATTTGCTGCCAGTCCAAACACCATCATTGATAGTTAGTCTGAATGCTTCTTTTTCTCTGCTGGTTACAGAGCCATATTTCAGATAAGTGCCCTGCTGGGGTTTCTTATCTTTTTCTGTGTTTTATTTTGTGAGTTTACATGTCATCCAGAAAAGGAAAATGTCAGTGTGGGAGGCAGTTTCCCCACAAGGATCGTCCCAAGTAATGTTTCTTCTGTTTGCATGCTTCTCATGACCATATGCAGTGTTCTCTCTGCCAATCTTTGTCTGTAAGACCCTACATAGGTCTATCTCCTCCTTGTCCATTTACCTTGAGAACTGTGATGATATGGGCAAGTGCCAGCATAGCCAGCTGGAGTTTTGTAAAGAATGATATGTCCTTTGAATATCAAACTGGCTTATGCAAGATGTTTGTGTTACAAATGTATTAGAAGTGTATGCAATTTGCATGTCAAACTAATTTGGTACAGATGTTTGTGGTGAAAATGTATTTGTGAACTCTGCTTGTGTTGAAATTCTATCAACAGTGCACCCTGCTGAAATGAAGAGGAATATACATGTATTATTGTAGCTGAATTAAATGTATATGTTTTAATAGAGGATACTGGCACAGCAGAGGTTAACTTTAAGAAAAAAATGAGCTGTTAAACCCTTAAAAGCTACCCCACAGTGCTGAATAGGACAGGAGTCGCTGGGTCTGGGGAAGAGCCTTTGTTCATTAGCTCGGTGAAAAGAGGGGAGGCCCCAGGCACTGCAATAAACATTTGGATGTGCATTGTGGCCGTTTGTGCTAATTGTCTCTCTCAGCTTCAATGGGGAATACTGTGAGAACCTAGAGTCAGGTGACCAGACGAAGTCATTCTGCCAGCCCTCTTCGAAATTATATTTTAGATATTACAAAGAGAAATCTCAGAGTACTGAGTATTCTATTTGGGAAGCCTGACAAGAAAGACCCTTACCCACAGCATCTTGCCTTGCAGTAGTAAGTATCTTAACTAGGGAACAGTAACATTCTTTTAGATTCAGTCAGGAATATAGTGAAGTTAGTTTAGGTATTGTTTTTCGTTATTTCTATGAGTCTGCCCTTCCGTGTACATTTCAGTATGTCCTGTGATCTGAACTTTGTGTTTTACTGTGAAAATATATTGTATTTTCATGTACTTTTATTATTTATTATTAAACATATATTTAAAACTATTATTGTGGCTGATCCTTGTAGAACCTCTGAGAGTGCTTGTATTTATTTGGTGACACTGGGCCACGTTAAAAGGCCTAGCAGTCTTGGTTAACTACTACCATTTGTATTAGTATTAATATTATGCAGTATAAGGCTTTTAAAAGGGTATCCAGTTATAGTAACTGACTGGTGGCAGTGATAACTACCTTATGTATTCAAGCCTTGGACCTGCTGGACATGAAGCAGTCACTCTACCCATTTAGCTATGTGGATATTTTTCTTCCTTGAGAATCTGCCTCCCATCAACTCTCTCTTTGTAAACCTTCCCAGCTCCCGTTCCACAGGATAAAGTCTGGGCAAAGGTGGTAGAGCGGTTAATCTGTGCCAGCCTTTCCTAGGTGTGTGTGTATGAAAATAAAGTCTTAGCTTGTGTGTGTGTGTGTCAGCTACTTGGGGCAGGAACATGAAGCACGGGGCTTACAGAGAGGGTGCTAGAGGACTTGGCTTGGACACTTGTCTGAGGACCTAACCCAACCCTACAGCTGTATCAGTGAGGAGTCTTTTTGGGGACCTGGATGGAGACAGATAAAGAGTCATCCAGACCCTGGGCTGAATCTGTTCCCTGTGTGCTGTTAAAGAAAACTGTACTTGATTCAGAGAGGTCTGCATCTGGAAATACTGAGTGTATCCATTTGTATTCCAAATGCACAGCCCTCTCCAGTGTCAGTGGTGAGGATTCAGACTCCTGATTACTGGTCCAGCGTGGGGGGTGACACATATTGGTGGCCAGCACATATTCGTAGCAGTGGTGGGCATCACACTGATGTTTTAAGTTGTTGGCCCATGGTGTTGTGGTGGAATCTTCCCATCTCAGAGGTCTAATGCCTGCTAAGGAAAAGTCCAAGTTGGTGAAAGCCTAGAGGAATACCCAGCTGTTATGTTGTATTCCTCTACCGTGACCCTGTTGGAGGCATGCATGGATCTGACCTCGCACATCCTTGGAGGCTCTGCAAATGTCCACTCTGATGTTGAGGGGAACCTCGGCTGATTTATTTCAGAGGGACTGAAGGGGATAATGCAGATACTTGTTCTGTAGGAGATTCGTACTATGTTGGTTGAGTATAGGCAAGGGTTTGAACCTCCTAGGGTATTTAAGGCAGACGTTCCTCAAAAGACAAAGCAAGAAATCAAGCATGTTTCCTCTGCTGCTAGAGAATCGCAGCATGGATGGTAGGATTTTACACATGGGTTATTTAATGCATTAGTGGCCTTAAAGCCTCCTGATGGAGTTACTGTGCCTGTTCCCCCTTGGTCATTTTCCCCACTCAAGAGGCCTCTAAAGAGGTTTTAGATTCTGGAGAAGAGTCTTTTGCATATTCTTCTCGGATCCCTTCTCCTTTGGATTGTCTGTAAGGAGGAGGATTCTGTTAGCCCAGATTCTCCCATGGAAGAACTCTCTTTTGGGGATACAGTTTCTCGTATGATGGAATATTTTAAATGGCACTGTTATTAGGTTTCTGACATTCAAAAGAAGTATTATGAGCTCCTCCAGATGCGAGTCCCCTAAGCCTTCTGCTGTGCCTCCAGTCTTGGCTGCTCTTCTAGATAATTTTTCAGCAGCCTCTGTGGCTGCAGATTCTCAACCTCAAGCACCTAAGAAACCCGATAGATTTTTACAAGGTGTCTGATGAGTGTAAGTTCTTCTATAAATGTCCTTCTGTTGATCCTCCTGTAGTGTCTCTCTCTTCTGACAAACCCGCTAAACTTTTACCCTCTAGTAAATGATTTCCTTCAGTCAAGGACAGTAGAGCTATGGAACGGCTAGGCAAAAAGCTGTATACTGATGCCATCTTCACCTTTTGGGCTATTAATTACCAGGACCATATTAATTACCAGACCCATACGATCACGTATGTTTTAGGCTAGGAAGCCTGAGACAGAAGGGCTATCTCAGACCTCTCTGATTCTGAAGGGAAGGCCCTCGGCCCACTCTTTACTGGACTGGACTTTTCAGGTAGCTCACTACTGTGTTAAATGTATTAATGATGCAGCTGATGTCTACTCTGGGGCTGCTGCTTTTGGTTCTGTTTTGAGACTTTACTCTTTGCTTCATCTCCAGCCTTTGATGATATTAAGGATACATTGTTGAATGCTTCTCTTGACAGTAAGAATATGTTTGGTTCTGCAGCTGCTGAACTTTTTAAGTCTCTTCAGGACAAAGGTAAGGCCTTGCAGGAATTTTAGCATATTTTTGCATTTCCCATCCCCAAGTTCCAGAGGAGTTATCCATCTATCCATCTAAAGTTGGCTTTGTTCGCTGACCGCCTCACCCTCTTCCTGAAGATAAGAAGGGTTTTTGGTGGGTTCCTCCTGCAAAATATACTCAGACTCCTATTTCTAAGAAACCTCCTTTTCAAGATAAGCCAAGTTCTATCTGACTGTTTTCCCTTTTCTTGAGTCAGGTTCCCTTATCCCTTTGTCTTTCCCTGTCCCTTCTCAGTTTGTTAAAGGTCACAAAAGACTCTTGAGTTCTGTCCATCTGTCAGGAATACTTAATTGTATGGAAATCCCTTCCTCTTTTTTCTGGGTATCCCTCAACCTCCTCAGAAACAGCTTCCTTTCTTCCCAGATCTGCTTCAAGGTCTTTTGGCAAAAGGCACCATTCAAACTGTGCCCCCTTCCCAGGAGGGGAAGGGTTTTTATTCCAGAATGTTTCTAGATGTTCTTCATGTTTCACTGTTGCAGTCATTACATTTGGGTTATCTGCTTGCAGGTATCCCTCAGTCAGCCTGATTAACAAAGTTTTGGGTCCTGCGTCAGTTGCTGTCCCTTCTTCCATGACGTCAGGTCGTCAGGGGTATAAAACATGCAGCCGACGCCATTACACCAGTCTTTCTTGCCGTGCGGTGCCCGAAGCAGAAGCAGTTAGCAAGTACCGGTCGGCCGAATCCTGAAATTTTCGTTTTTCGAGTTTCAAAAAAAAAAAAAAAGAAGCTAAGTACCCTGTAACTAATCTCTCAGTTATGCCTAAAGTGGTAGCTGAGTTTACTTTGAGCCAAGCTGTCCAGCTCCCTGTCTTTTTTTCAGAACCTCAAGATGAGGGAAAGATGATAGTTTTTACTGTGGATGTCCACAGAC
This sequence comes from Protopterus annectens, assembly GCF_019279795.1. Lineage (NCBI taxonomy): Eukaryota > Metazoa > Chordata > Ceratodontiformes > Protopteridae > Protopterus > Protopterus annectens. Next base: position 169,439,466 of record NC_056731.1, on the reverse strand, counting down.
AACTCTGGTACTATCCTGATAGTTGCTCACTTCTTTTGAAGGTAAGAAAAAGGGACAACCTGTGCCAAAGCGGGCTGTTTCCAAATAATTGTTCCATTCTGTCTCTTTTTGTTATTCCCACCATAGTAAGTCAATTCCAGTCAGGTGCAAGGCACATCTACTAGGGCCTTGGCTTCATCAGTGGCTTTTTGGAAGGAAATGAATTCTAGAAGTTTTCTAGAGGCAGAAACATGGTCCTGTGTACATTCTGAAGCACTACAAACTAGACCCCTTTTCCACGTCTGGAGCAAGCTTTGATAGGACCATTCTCCAGAGGCTGCTGGAGCCTTATCCTTCCACCTCCCAGACCTCTTAATCTATGGTATTCTATCCATAAGCTAATGCTACTGCATCAGTGATCAGATAATGAGCATAGTATGGGTAGATGTTTGAGCGATGGCTCCAGCAGTAGGTGGATGGTGGGAGGGTGCAGCTACTGCTGGAGCGATGGCTCCAGCAGTAGCTGCACCCTCCCACCATCCACCTTTTTTTTTTTTCTAGGTTTTTAATTTTCAGGGTATGGACATTAAATTTTATTTACCTAGCATTGGCCTGTTTCAGGGCTGTAGCCTTCCTCTTACAATTGGCATGAAAGCTCTGAACGGGTTGTCACCCTGTCTGCTGACTTTCACTGCTGCCATTCTGAGCTGTGAACTCTTTGGGCATGTGGAAGGTGCTCTGAAGCTTTGAACGTTGTCCAGTTGGTATATCCTATGTAGGATATAACCTTTAGGGCTAAGGCTACTGCAGCATAAATCATTCAAACCTGTACTGTTATGGTAATTTTGCTTACACAAGTATAACTTTCTTCTTTACTGATTATCCAGAACATGTTTGTATGGGCTTACAAGACAAGTAGGACATTTGTTTACCCTTCCTTAGGGTTTTTTATTCAGTCGAACACCCAAGGATAGGTAAGTGTTTCAGTAACAGTCGCACAAATATATATGCAAAAGTCTGCTGTTTAACAGCCTTTGCATCCAGGGAAATATGAAATGATTTGAAGATCATACTGTTAATCTGTTTATCTAGGAAGCAGTAACCAAAGGTAAGCATCCTACATCATTCCTCAAGTACCTGTATTGCTTATTCCCAAGATCATTCTAAAAAAAAAAAAAAAAAAAAATTCAAGAAGCAGTTTCTATCAGGAATGTGATATTGTATAATGCAACCTATTTAAATAAATTTTTGGGGCGGGTTTGAGGGGGTGGCTAGGTATTCTGTTCATTTTTCTGGCTGAGAGATGGTGGTTAACCCCTCTTGATGGCTGAGACATTCAAATTATCAGAATCTTATATAAAGAAGGCTTCTACAAACAAAACTGCAAAAGCAGAAACATCCTTTCTCCTTAACAAATATCACCAACTGATTTTTTTCCAACAGTATATTTGTAATGTAAATATAATTCTCCCTTTCTGTTAAAGGACTTTGCTTTATCTGTCATGCTCTGTGTCTTTTATTTTTTAAGTTAACTTTAGTCTGTTTTGTGAGCAAGCTATATAGTGGCAGTAATGACACCACCTGCTACTCACTGCCTGTAAGAGAGGTCAAAGTGTTCTGCCTGAGAAATGAATCGGATCAAAAATTTCCCCTGGATTTATGTGGCTGTTAAAATAGGATGTCTAACAGGGAACAGCTGTGGGTTTCTTACCGTGGAAATAGAGAACACATTGACCTCATCAGAGTCAGAGAAGACGCACATTACCAAGGAAAAGCTGCCATAATTTTTGTGTGGTGGTAGTTTTTTTATTACTGTACAAACATTTTGGAAAGTTGCAAATCAGCTCCTCTGTCCAAGATCCTGTTAATACTTTGTCATCCCTCAGTTCAGTGACGAAATATTTATTAAGACTTTGTTCAGTACTTCTAGAATCATCTGTAACCTCTTATCAAACAATTGTAGAATTAACTGTTGTAGAGGAGTTTATCCATTTAACATGTTCATACTGCATACTTTTCAAACCCACCAAGTAATCAAATGCCTAAAGAAGTTTAAACCAGAATCTGAAGTTGCTAACCCTCTTCCCAGGTTCCTAAATATTGCTGCTCATACCATTTCATGTCCCAAAATCACAGTTGTTAACAGGGCCATTAAAGAAAGTCAGGTACCATTATGTCAGTGCTGTGGCTTAACCTTCGTCCTTGATGGTGGAAGTTCTATGTAAACATCAGGTGCATAACTTCATTTTCCAGTACTGACACTGCAATGCATGATTTGGGGAGGGGGGTGCAGATTTCCTGTAGTCAGTATGAATACCACCTCAGTTTCCCCTGAAAGTAGTCCACAAGGCAGATGGGATAAGCCTAGTCAATAAAGCACAACTTAAATAAATAAGTACTATGAAAAAATCTCCAGTTTTAATTAAAAAAAAACCCTCTTTTTATATTTGGAATTTTAAAGCTTTCTGTCAAATATTATCAGACTCCCCTACCCCTTCTTGGTGCTGACCAGTGGTATAACTATAGTGGGGAGAAGGGGGAACGCACTCGAGTGTAAAGTGTTAGGGGGATGTAGTCGGCAGATTCTCAATTGGTCTTGAGTGCAGTAACGGCATTTTTTGCCGGTTTTCCATTTCCTATCAGAACTGAGGCACTTTAAAGAGGTATGTGCAGCATAAACTGCAGTAGCTGCTTGTTAATTTACTATAGTTAAAAAATATATATTTCCTGTACTTTTTATTTATGATGCTTATCTGAGGAGCATAAATGTGGAGGAACAAACCTGTTTTGCTTCTTTGAAGAGCACCAGATCAAAAACAAACTTTTTTTTATTTTAACTTAAAGTGGAGGGTGACACTCAGCATCAGAAGCTACACCATCTAGTGCTGGCAACATTTTTGTCTGTATTTACACTATTAGACATTTTCAGCACTGTACATTGCTTTGTAGTGCATTAGTGCTCTACTGTTGCTGTTCTTTTGCTGTTAGGGGTATCTGTTGACTTTGCTTTTTGCTGTTATTAAGCCTAAAGAGTCATATTCTTTCAAAAAAGCATGAATCCAGGGATAAGTACTTAGAATGCTCGAGTGTTTCGATGAATGGCACAGTCAGTGCCTCCTTTAAACCTTTCAGGAGTAAAGAGACAACCATGTAGAGCTACAGAAGCTTATGTTATCCCTGTTGCTGACCAAGGCCTTTCCTTTATCTTCAAGGTCCTGTCCTCATGAGAGAGAAGGTGTTTTTAGACAGAGAGGTTAAGTTTTCTTGTAAGAAATCCAAGCATATCTGAATATGCTATTAGAGAAGGAGGTAAAGAGATGTTGACATGTCTACTTCTTCGGCTAAATATACATCTGGTTTTGCTCCAGTTAAGAGGACTCCCCTCCTCCATCCTTTAATCCTGTGAGTGTCAGTTCTGTGGGTTTGGAACCCGAATGCAAAACCCGTAGACACTCATCTGCTGTGTCCACTGGTCACTGCATGTCATTATCACTCCAGCTGGACTACAAGAAAATGTGGCATGCTTTTTTAAAGATGCAGCAAATGTGGTCTGAAGTGTCCTTCCTCACTTAACCCAAGGACCCAGGCACCTTCAGGATGCTCTTCTGTGATGCTACTCCAAACCTTTCCTCACTGAGTTGTGTTCATTGTCCAATTCCATCTAGGACATTGGTTGGAATATCGCCTTCATTTTCAGCATTGATGCTTTCGATCCAGACAGTCCTGATGTCTCCGTATGCATGACAGTCCATCACCCTCAAAATAAGACGGAGGGCAGGAACATACACACTTCTCAAGTCTGCACAGGCCAACCAAGTATTTGTTTGGGAGTGGATGGCCTTGAAGTGAGGCTCTGGTGGTTCTTTAATGAACCTAAAACCACAGTAGAGTCCACCACTGGATTCTGTGATCTGCCAGGCCAGTCTTTGTCAGGGGGTTTGTGCAGAATCTTGTTGGAATGCTTATGGCTAGGAGCTCCACTTCTGGTTCTTCCACACATTGTCAAATAACCTGACCACCTTATCCATGGATGGAAGCTCCATAGAGGAAGAACTGGAAGTGCAGAAGACCTTCCACCAAAATGCACTCCGATTCTTAGAAGTTATCCTGGGACCATTTAGCCATAACCCCGATGTCTTGTAGAATTATCCCAAATTTGGATCATCGGGGGGGGGGGCAAAGTATGTGAATAAACCTATTGATCGTTGTCTGTGCTGGAGGCAGGGGACTCACCTTTGGAGTTGATGTGCTTCTAACAGTGATTCTTGTAACAAATTCATGGATCAGGTGAGATCAGGAAGGAAGAAGGTTGAGCACCAGACATGAAACTGGCATAGTTGTCATATTAGGATGGTCCTCCGGTCATTATGCCCTGTACTGGAAGGGTAGGCAAGGCAGAGAATGGTGTCAAGTGAGGCATGACCTGGATCACCTTAGGAATAGGCTCATACAGGGATCTCTACATTTCAGGCTGTGGGATCTGGCAAG
>NC_056731.1:169417499-169419999 GCF_019279795.1 Protopterus annectens | reverse complement strand
CTGCTCTTACTTAACTGTCTTCTGCTTTAATACCTTAATTTGCTGTTCTGTGTGCTTTTAAGTGTTCAAGTGCTCTTATTTGATTTTTCATAAACTTGTTTTTGTCATTTTTAACTTGTACTGCATTTAAAGTGTTTTTGCTACTGTCATTAACTCATTCTTTCTAATACAGAGAGAACTTTTTGAGAAAGTCAACCCACTTAAAAAAAAAAAAAAATATATATATATATATATATATATATATATATATAGATATATATGTATATAAATTCCAAGCTTGTTTTCTGCCATTCCTGTTAGTAGTCTAATCCAGATAAGATTTGCTGTATCCAGGACTGTTTGTAAGGTTCTTTGCCCCATGCCTTTCTGTGTTGGAAGGAAGCCTTCTAGCTTATCAGTGGGGGAGTGTTAAGCACTAGGTAGCATATCTATCAGCATATCTATCACAAGAGTGGTTTCTGGCCCAGAAATTGTAGTTAATTGGCCATTTGGGCAGTTTTTCCATCCCTTTCAATTTTCTGGTTTAAAAGCCTGCATTTACGCTTGCTTCCCAGCTTCCCTGTAACCAGTTTAGTCCAGACACAGATTTGCTATATCCAGGACTGTTTGTAAGCTTCTGTGCCCCCAAGCCTTTCTGTGTTGGAGGGAAGCCTTCTAGTTTATCAGCAGGATTGGTAAGCACTAGGTAGCCTATCTACAAGATCCAGATTCTTAGTTTTTGCACTTGAATTTGCTTATCTGTGCTCAGCACTTGTTCAGAACTTGTTGTAAGCACTAAATAAACTACACATTACTACAGCACTCACCCTTCCTCATTACCTAGAAGAAAACAGTTATGGTACTTACTTTCCTCACTTGCTTAGAGAAAAACAGCTCTTGTACTCACTTTCCTCATTTGTCTAGAAGAAAATATTTTTTTATTCTGGCATGTCCAAGGGTCAGCTTCCAGTGTTCTCTCCTGTCTGTCTGATGAATCTGGTTATCTTGGGGCAATGTAGCAGTTGCTTCAAGTACACAGACCACCCTCACATCCTACCACCCAACACTACAACCTGTGAGAGATGCACTTATCTAGCCAAATTGGAGGTAAAGCTCTCTCCAACCAAGACTGAACTTGATAGTCAAGAGAAGGTAAAAACTTGCACCACACCACACTCATCACATAGTCCCATTAAATCTACACCACCAAAATCCACACATAGAAACGCAAAAACATTCGCCGAGGCTCTCAGTAATAATTTGCTCAAGCAACAGAGACCTCCAAAGCAGAAACGCAAGCAACCTCCCACCATCAACACAACCCAAATGACACATAGTCCACAGACTCAGTGTGCCACTCAACCACAGCCCATAAGGCAAAATAACGTACCCAGCACACTAGTCATAGGTGACTCTATAGTCAGGCACACTGATGTCCCACTCACCTAGCTAAATAAGGAGAAGGTCACTGTCAGCTGCCTGTCGTGTGTAAGGATCCGCCACATAACCCATGCACTCAGGTCACTCCACAACAAGTACAAATATGACTCTGTGATTGTCCATGTTGCTGTGAACGACCTGAGACGTACCTCCCTGGACTGCATGAAGAGAAACATGGAAGAATTCCCCGATCTTGTAGTCTAGGCTGGTATGATCCTAGCCCTGAGTAGCATCCTGCCATCACCCAGAATGATACTGCAGTAGAAGTTCAAAATGATTGACTTCAACAGTTGGCCAAGCTTCTGGTGTCATTCAAAGGGGATCCAGTATTTGTGTGCCTGGGACGACATGGTCGACAAACCATGATGCTTGGCCAGAGATGGCCTGTACCTATCACCCCTTGGATTCCAGATACTGGCAAAGGCTCTTGCCCGCCCCTATAGTGCCTTTTTTAGGCAAGGTTCAGATGACAAATTCACCACCATAACGGGAACAGGCAAACAAAAACTGAGGGTAATGCTACTCGGTGCTAGAAGTCTAAGTCTAAGACATCAGTGTCTGTGCAGTGACTGAGACCTGGTTCAAGGCTCCAGAGAGCACCCCTGCATTACCAGGCTATAACTCATATTCGGCCATTTAACCTGGACCGAAACACCAAAGGCGGAGGTGTGTCCATATTCATTAAGGATATCCACACCTCCAGGCTAGTTGCTCAGCATAATGCAGCCGAGGTTATCCAAATGCAACTAACTCTGGGCAAAACTGCAGTCCAAATTGTAGCTTGCTACAGATCCCCCACCATGCCCCAGGATTCCCACTCCTCTTTTCTTGATATACTGGAAAATATTAGGGTTCAAGCAAACACCCTAATATTGATCGATTTCAACTACCCCACCATTAACTGGGAAAACTACTCATGTACCAACTCCTTTGCTCAGCGCTTTATGGAATTCATAAATTCCAATGCCCTGGATGAATTTATCCACACCCCCACCAGGGGCAACAATATCTTAGACCTAGTCATTACCAACATGAGTGACAGGTGTTCCACACCCGAAGTCAACTCCCCGTTGGTCAGATC